>NC_056731.1:1833473019-1833548019 GCF_019279795.1 Protopterus annectens
ACAAAACAGTATTTTAATAAACCAAATGTAAGCACTTTCATTTCCACTGCTACAGAAACATCATCAGACAAACACACTACAAAGCTAAACATTACTTCCTTGAGAGAGTGCTGCCCAAAAGCAAGGCATGTTATACAGCATCTTGTGCAACATCTCACTTTCTAAGAAAGGTGGCACCAAAGTACAAAATACAAAACATTTTGTTACCTTCATAACAAATAAAATCCTAGTGCATGTTGAATACTAAATCCTAGTGCATGTTGAATGCTAAAAACTGAAAACACATATGCATGCATAAATATTAAACTTGAAAGCAGGTACTGTCTGATTTTTATTATGAAATAATATGTACTTTTTTAGTATTTAAACTAATCAATTCAATTTTATCATTATCTTTAAGTCATTCAGTGATATTGCCACTTAAAGCTTATTGTACAGACATAGGGGTTCTTTGCAGTTTCATATTTGTTTTCCATACAAAGAAAAAGGTTGATGGACTAGCTCAAGGACATAAACAAGACTATTTCCTTGGAAAAGTGGGAATGAGGTTGGAATCTGACCCTTGGAAGGACTGAAGGCGATATTAATACCTGGAGGTCTCAGTCTCTGGAACTAGTGACAGAGGCAGATCAACTAGGAAGATAGTTTAGTCCAAGAATGAATTCCAACAATGATGGACCAGAGGCTCAGAAGCAGAAAGTTAGCCTGTTTAACATGAGTTTCAAGTCCACTTAAGAGGAATTGTTCCTCAAAAAGAGCCCTCCCAAAGGAACCAGGCCTCAGTCCTGCTGCTTATCAGAGACAATGGCTGAAAAAAACAAGGTTCGACATGTAAACATCTCAGACATCAGGAGTACCTGATCAGAGGGAATAGAGGACACAGTCAGCAGATCCTGATTGCTCTTAAGTGCATTAGCAGCATTCATACCAGTACTGCATTTGCAGTCAAAACTGAAGCACTATAGAGTAGTATCCCATCTGTGACAGTGGCAAGAACTCTAGCAGCTGCTTTTAGCAGTTACTAATATAGAAGTCTGCTGGACACCCCTACTGTCATGCCTTCCCTGGTAAGGTCAGACCACAAAATGGTCTCCTTCAAAGTAAAAATAATACCTGGACCCCCTGCTAAATCTGGAATATTCAGGAACTATTCTAAGGCTAACCTTAGTTAGAACCTTAGAATAGAAGATTAGAAGGTTAGCTCCCATAAACCCTGAGAACACTGCTGTCAATGCAGAACTGTTCACAGAAACCCTATACAAACATGTTAATAGCTGCATAGAAGCAGCTGTACCCACCAGGAAGAAGTACAGATCTAACTCAAAAAACAAGCCACCCTGGTGGAATCACAAAATCAATAGACTGTATAACAGGAGGAAGAAAATCATGGCATAAATTAGGAGGTGCAGTACCCAGCAGGATAAAAGCACTTTCATCAAACTAAACAAACAACTCGGAGGACAAATAAAGTCTACCAAAGATAAATTTGAGGTAAGTTTCATCTCCCATGCCAAGGACAACCACAAAGCATTCTTTAGCTATGTCCATAACTTGAAAGGCAATACACAATTGGGTGCAGAGCTCATTGTGAATGGAGCCACCTATACTGACACAAAAGATATAGCAACCTACCTGGCTGACAAATTCAGCTCCAAGTTTACCCTTCTCTCCCCCTCAACCTTCCCTCAGGAAATATCATCAAATAAACCCCCCCCTACTATCACTAGGGAATAGGTCCTTAATGCTCTCTCGAAGACCAAGAACACTGTATCAATGGGCCCAGACAATATCCCAGGATGCCTTTTAAATAGTATGAAACATGACCTATCAGGACCTCTGGAATTACTATTTAAAAGTAGCCTCCAAACAGGTTTTGTGCCTCATGAATGGAGAACAGCAACAGTCATCCCTCTGCACAAAGGTGGACCATCTACAGACCCTGGAAACTACAGAGCCATAAGTCTCACTAGTCGTATATGTAAAGACATGGAAAGAATTATCATGGAGATGATCAACAGAGATATAGTAAACCTCCAGACACCGGACCTAACCCTGTTTGGTTTCATCAAAGGCAGATCATGCCTACTCAACCTGGTGAATTTCTTATAAAGGTTACCAAAGCAATGAATGAGGGGAAAATCATTCACACTGCCTACCTTGACCTGGCCAAGGCATTTGACCCAGTACCCCACTCAGGCATTGTTGACAAACTCAAGAGGTTAGGTACAAATCCATATGTCACTCGGTGGATAGCCAACTGTCTCACAGGCAGGACCCAAGAAGTTCGAATTGGGGAGTCCACCTCTGCAAAGAGGACAGTCACAAGTGGAGTCCCTCAGGGATCAGTCCTTGGACCACTCCTTTTTGGCATTTACTTCTCAGAGGTCAAGGCCAATGTCAGTGGTCTCTGGCTGACTAAATTTGCAGATGATTGCAAATTAGGAGCTGTCACTGAATCTCACACTGGCACAAATGTTTTCCAGGAGGAGCTGACAGAGACAAATAACTGCTGTCAGAGCCATGGACTAAAACTAAATGCCAAGAAATACATAATAGTGTCCTTTGCGAAGTCATCCATCCTTGGTAACTATTATATTGACAACACACCCCTTAGAGTTGACTCAGTAGTCAAGGATGTAGGGACTCACATAGACAGCAATCTAGCCTTTGGCCATCATGTGTCTACAGTGGTGAGGAAATCATTCTAAGTTGCGCAACTTATCAACAAATGTACAGTGGATATAAAAAGTTTACACATCCCTGTTAAAATGCCAGGTTTTTGTGACATAAAAAAATGAGACAACAATAAATCATTTCTAAACTTTTCCCACCTTTAATGTGACCTATAACCTGTACAATTCAATCGAAAAGCAAATCTGTTAGGGGAAAAAATATATAAAAAAATTAAAAAACGTGCAATAAGCTGGTTACATAAGTGTGCACACCCTTAAACTAATACTTTGTTGAAGCACCTTTTGATTTAATTACAGCATTCGGTCTTCTTGGGTAGGAGTCTATCAGCATGGCACATCTTGACTTGGCAATATTTTCCCACTTTTCCTTGCAAAAGTGCTCCAAATCTGTCAGATTGTGAGGGCATCTGTTGTGCATAGCCCTCTTCAGGTCACCCCAGAGATTTTCTATTGAATTTAGGTCTGGGCTCTGGCCGGGCCATTCCAAAACTTTAATTTTCTTCTGGTGAAGCCATTCTTTTCTTGATTTGGATGTATGCTTGGGTCATTGTTATGGTGAAAGGTGAAATTCCTCTTCATCTTCAGCTTTCTAGCAGATGCCTGAAGGGTTTGGGCCAAAAGTGACTGGTATTTGGAACTGTTCATAATCCCCTCCATCTTGATTAAAGCCCCAGTTCCATTTGAAGAAAAGCAGCCCCAAAGCATGATACTGCCACCACCATGCTTCACCATGGGGATGGTGTTCTTTTGGTGATGCGAAGTGTTGTTTTTGCACCTTTTGGAATTGTGGCCAAAAAGTTCAACCTTGGTCTCTTCAGACCATAACACATTTTACCACATGCTTTGGGGAGACTTGATGCATTGTTTTGCAAATTTAAGCCGGGCCTGGATGTTTTTCTGAGTAAGAAAAGGCTTTTGTCTTGCAACCCTACCCCATAGCCCAGACATACGGAGAATACGGGAGATTGTTGTTACATGTAATACACAACCAGTACTTGCCAGAAATTCCTGCAGCTCCTTCAGTGCTGCTGTAGGTCTCTTGGCAGCCTCCCTGACCAGTTTTCATCTCGTCTTTTCATCAATTTTGGAGGGATGTACAGTTCTTTGCAACGTCACTGTTGTCCCATATTTTCTCCACTTTTTGATGACCGTCTTCACTGTGTTCTATGGTATATCCAATGCTGTGGAAATTTTTTTGTACCCTTCTCCTGCCTGATACCTTTCAACAATGAGATCTCTTTGATGTGTTGTAAGCTCTCTGTGAACCATGGCTTTTGCTGTAGCAGGCAATTTAGTACATGTCAGGAAAATCCTACTAGGACAGCTGAACTTCATTTGGGGTTAATCAGAGTCTCTTTAATTGATGGATGGTGTGTACCCAAGAAGACTGAATGTTGTAATTAAATCAAAAGGTGCTTCAACAAAGTATTAGTTTAAGGGTGTGCACACTTATGCAACCAGCTTATTGTATGTTTTTTATTTTTTATATTTCTCCCCCTAATAGAGTTGCTTGTTTTTCAATTGAATTGTAAAGGTTATAGGTCACATTAAAGGTGGGAAAAGTTTTGAAATGATTTATTGTTGTCTCATTATTTTATATCACAAGAACCTGGCATTTTAACAGGGGTGTGTACACTTTTTATATCCACTGTATGCCATCTAAGTCCAAGGAAGTCATTGTTCCACTGTATTCAGCACTCATCAGAGCTATCATTGAGTACAATGCCCCCATTTGTATCTACCTAACCAGGCATATCCAACAACTGGAATGTCTGCAGAGGTGCTTCACTAAAAGAATACAGGGCATAAGTAAAATGTCTTATGTAGACCACCTCTAGGCCCTAACCCTGTATTCTGTCTCCTACAGGCTTTTAAGGGGAGATCTATGCCTGGCATACAGAGCATTGTCAGACCCCATTCTAATGGACCTCCTGCATATCCACAAAACAAACAGCACCAGAATTACCCATTCTAAAGACTTAAACCTTGCCTGTGATATAAATAAGAACTGCTGGAGAGATAGGTATGCATCCCAGAGACTACTTCATCTATGAAACAGGCTCCCCATCCATGTGAAGCAGAGATCCTCCATAAACCAATTCAAGTGCAACTTGAACAATTGGATGAGAAAACGGAAATTCATCCCTAGTTTAGCACCTATGACTCTAATAGACACAGATAACCTGTAGATGGTTCATCTCCAGGCCCATGTTTACACTTATCAAGGATATCAGAACTTGTCAACGATTTGGGATACATGGCTAGGCTTAAAAAGGGCCTTGTGGTCATTAGTCTAGTAAACACATATGAACCTATGAACCTATAAGAGTTTTTTTCCTCCTCATGATAAGAGCTTTTTAATGTATTTATATAGTTGTGCTGGGGGATGGCACTGGCTGCAAGAATAGCTAGCAAGGGTTGAAGAACTTGCAGTTCCCTACTACTGGAAATTCAGGTCAGATGTGCCTTCTGGAAGGTCATGTAGGAGTATTTTGAAATGACTGGCAACACATTCTGACACACAGGAATGAGAGCTGCTAAGAGAATAAACTTTAAGAGCAAGGAAAGACTCTGTACTTCTCACTCTCTCCAAAGGTGAAAAGCATTGTGCCTTTGGTTCAGTAAGGAACTATATCTTGGATTACATGCCAGGATGAAATTGGAAAAGGCCGTTGAACTACACAGTCAAATTTTTAGGAACAGAGCCGGTCTAACCCATCACTACAACTACCAATAGCAACATGTAGCTAGTTATGAAGGTCACTTAAAGGGAAGAAAGATCCACATGAGACTTGGTTAGGACTTTCCACAGATCTAGGGCCTCCATAACCAGGCTCTGACACCACCTGGGGAAAGAAGCACATTAAAAGGTCAACTCAGACTTCTCAAGAGTACAGCAAATCCAATAGTCACAGCTGTGGTACCCTAAAGTACATGACAGCACGAAACCTCAAAGAAGCAGTCAGGTCTGAAGTCCAACTGATGTGTGCCCATGGTCAGGCTGTGCAGCTCATGCCTCCTTGGCTCCCTGATGGAAGAACAGAACATGGGGGGGGCAAGATCAAACTTTAACTGCAGACTGCATCTGAGGATAAGGGGATTCTCTCAAATGAAGACGCTCAGTAATCCTGGGTGTGCAACCTGACAGCACTCACACCACAGGGGAGGCGCATAAGACTAGTACTTCTTCCAGGCTTCTGCTATTGTGGCCATCACCTGGAAAGGGCCTGTATACTGATGGACAGCAAAGTGCTCTCTTACCAGGGAAATTGAAATAAAACCACAAAACCATGGTAAAGACCCCTAATGCAAGGGAACAAAAGTGCAAAGGGGAGTCAAAAGGACTGCTCAAAGGAGGGGACACTAAAGCAAAGAACCAGTTGCAACATTGATCCTACTGAATAAACAAAGGAGGGGTATCTTCATCTTTCAGTAAGTGGTGCAGCCTCAACCTCCAGAGAGTTGTCTTGTGTGGGATACCCAAAGAATTCAGCAGTGCCACTGGAATCCATGAAGGAACAGAGTGTGAAAGGATTAGGGCTATCATAAGAAGATCACCACATCTGGATATTCTATACTCTGTTGACATCTAAAATAAGGTTGTCCCAACAAAGTGAACATTTATTCTCAGGCTTGTCCATATCAGAGTTGAGACATGGCAAGGCAACGAGCAGAAAAAATCTTCTCAGTGTTATCTGTCTTCACAGGGAAGGTTGCCAGCAGTGGATGCATAGCCTTGTATCTAAGGTGGATATATGTCTTCTTCTGGGAACAGCACAAGAGCAGAAAGTAGGTAGTTAGTCTCTGTAGTGGAGAAAGGAAATACATTTTTCCAAGGTAGTCACTGAACAATGTCCAAAATACCTGGACAAACAGCAATCTCTCCTCAAAGGAAGCATCTAGCAAAAAACATCTAAACCAGTATCCAACAGATGAAGACTTCAGCCAAGACCTTCTGCCTAGTCAGGCACACACACACACACACACACACACACACACACACACACACACACACACACACACACACACACACACACACACACACACACACACACACACCTGCTAACCATAACATTGAAAGAATTCAAAAGACAGAAGGTTTCCTGAAAGCCCACATGAACAGCCATACACAGGGTCTGAGGGAGGTCCTTACTGGTTCCAGACTTCAAGAAGGCCTTAAGTTTTCCCAGCACTGAGTATTCCTGTAAGGACTGGAATTCAGAGGGATTAGACAGGCAGTTCAAAAGCCTAAGCCACAGTGTGTCAGAAGACTACACCTTCTTTCCACAACTGTCCCAAGCTATATACTTCTTGTCAACTTCCTTCTAATCATGGATTATTTCTGTCCCTGAAATGGCTGAAGATCAATGCAGAATGTGTCCTAGACTTTATTTCATCAAGAGCTAGCCCCCAGCTAATCATCCAAACAGAATCCAAGGTGAAGAAATTTCAGTATACCTTTTATTTTGAGAAGCCTTCATCTGCCATCTGGTGCAGGATTTGGAAGAATTTTCAAAATGAAAGAAAACTTAAAAGGGCAAGCAAATACAGCAACTTTCAATGATGACAACAAGAACAATATCCAGGCTATGAGTTAGTGGACATAGAAATGACCAGACTTACAGAGCTGACAAATGGCATTATCAGTTGCATTGTCATGACTGCCCATTCTTCCCTGAGCATGAGAATTGTCTGACTATTAAACCTATCAGGGATACCAAGTTTACTCTAAGAGTTAGTTTAGCACATATATCGCCATACTGCATTGAAAATGAAGACACTTTTAAAGGATGAGGGAAATCATATAATCTGACAAAAAATGGCAAATGATAACATGAGGAAATGAGAAGTAGAATAACAAACTGAGGTAATTAAGAAATGCTGATGGTATCACATAAAGAAATACTGGTGATGTGCAGTGACTATGTGTGAAGTGGTAGGTAAGGAGTAAGTAGGGTAGACTAACTAACTACCTACCTCTGAAGCTATCAGTAGTTACTGAGCTGTGGATTTATAGTACCTGTATAATAATGCACTGTTTTAGAACTTGTTTACTTTCCTCAGTCTTTCTTCTTCACTGTTTAATAACTCTTAATGACTCTCCATATAATAACTGTTAGAGAATCTGAAATACAAATTGTCATGTATACAGTGCTTTCTCTTGTAAAACGTGTACTGTAATTAATAGTGTCTCCATTTACCAGACTAGAATAGCACCTCACTATTTCTATTGCTTTTGTCTGAGACCTAGGTTGTAACTGAAAAGACCCATTGTGATCAGTCATCCGACCGGGTTAACAAGTGAATAAATAAATAAGGGAATGGTCCTAATTATTGAGGGAAAGTCATTTAATACAGAGATTTGTCGATTTTGTCCCTTTTGCAAAAATGATACAATCCTATGTAGGATATTTAATGAAGAGGTATGCAGGGATGAAACCCCCTTTTCGGGTCTGGAATACATCCCATACCACATAAACCCTCTGGAAAACCCTACTTTAGAAGGGGAAACTTCAATAAACTGGCATTTCAATAAGTTTGACCACAATAACTTGGACGACATCCATAAATAAAAAATAAAAAGTAGCATGACTGCTAAAATATGGAGAACAAGGTCTGTTTGATGGCATACTGTTGTTTGACTCTGGTTTGTATTTTGAATGTGTATTTAACCGTTTTAGAGGATGCAGTAATTTGGTAAAGCAAAAATTTCAAGGTACTTATGAATTTGGTGGGAAGCCCAATCTTACCAGATTACTTAACCAAATAAGGTAAGGTATGGCTAATCACTGAATATTCTTTGTAACTACTCATGCATGTGTGGCAACATACAGTATGTAAGAAACTACCTGCATCATCTTCTTGGGTATCATTAAGCTCACAATTTAGAAGTTCTCTTTCATAGTCAATGATTTTCTGGCTTTTCTTCTCCAACAGATGTACTACAAGAAAAAAACAGCATAACAAATGTACAGTTACTCTAGTACAGTTAGAATAGACAGAAGAAAATAATTTCAAACAATGTCACAAGCTACGTTCTTGTTACTGAACTATGTTATGAAAAGAGTATGATTCAGCATATTACAGAGATGAAAGAGTCTGTTATATTCAGCAAATGCATATAATTATTGTAGGAAGACCATGAGGCACAGATGTGAGAACCCACAAGACGTACATAGAGCAATACACATGGCGTTCACTAACAGTATGTAATGTGAAATTACATAGTGTAGTATATATTTTAAGGAAATAAATTTAATTGAGGACATGAGTCGTAATTGGGTGAGTAATGTGAAATCACATAGTATAATACATCTTTTAAGGAAAAAGGGTTAATTGAGTACATGAGTCATGTGACAGGGTGGGTCTTGGTACTTGAGAAGAAAGTGATGATGAGAGTAAAGCTAGGAAGAAGCAACTTACCTGTGCCTTGATTTGTCCATTATAACTTGTGTACTATGCACAGCAATGACAGAACTTAACTCTTGAAAATCAAACATGGTACCAAAATGGTACCCAAGGTAGCAGAATTAGTCAATTATTATTATTATTATTATTATTATTTTTTTTTTTTTTTGGGCTCACCAAGACAAAATGTCAGCTTGGATTTCTGGAAATACTAAGCATATGCATTTATTGATTCTGCCATATTATAATGTTAAAGAACAATTGTGCTGCATTTAATAAAATTTACAATTTAAAGGTGATCAAGTCATAATCCTTACACAACTGAAAAACTAAATGGTTCTGAAAATCCATAACTCTTAGCTGGGAATGTTTAATTGGAAAGACAGAACTAGAAATAATATGTGTTGTCATACAGATAAAACAAATTGTACAAAATGTTTGCTCTGTGGCATTCTCATAAATCAAATCCACACAAATGAACTGATCCCTCATGAAATTATGACATTAACCTGGTTAAAAGTGTGAGTTGATGTGTTTCAAAATAATAATCAGAATTTTCTGCTATATATTGAGTATAATTCAAAATACCCCAAAGTTATTCAGTTGAAGGATACTTTATTCACAATAGCAGTACATGTTTAAGTCACTGTTTGATATCAGATAATGCTCCACACTTTATCAAGAGTTCAGAAATTCTGAAGAACCTATACGCTTCAATACATTACTTCATGTCCAATACATCCCTTATGGAACGGATAAGGGGAGCATATGATACAGGCTGCAAAGAAATGTGCTGCATCAGATCAAATCGACATTCGTCTAACATCATTGAACTATGGAAATACAGCAAAGCAAGCTACAGCTTTACGTCCTTCATATTTACTGATGGCAAGAAGGATGAGAGCCATCTGCTGACATTTCACTTTATTAGCATCAAAGAGTAGAATACAAGCTTCAGTACCTCTCAGAAGAAAGCAACTCAAGCAAACACACAACTATGACAGAGTTGTTAGAAATGTATCTTGCCTAAAAGAAGATGAAGTTCAAAGTACTATTAGAACAACATTTTGTCCAAACTTTTCATACAGAAAAAATGTAACTGGCCATTACCAAATTCTGACATCTTATACAAGGAGAACAAATGCAGTAGGTAAGAAGAAGTTGCAGAGATTTAGCAAAACTGCTGAATCAGAATATCTTGCCAAAGAGTCAGTTGCCACACCTCCTCCAGATCTATTAGATACTGTTTCTGAGATGCCAATTAAATTGTCCTTAACTGAAGACAGAAAGAGAAAAGAATTCCGATTCTACTGTTTTACGGGAACTGCAAACAGTAAATTGATGCTTTACCTCATAGTGTTGGCTACTGTACCAGATATAGCAGACTTGTTAAAAAGCTACTCGGCTTTGAGATGATGGCATATCCTACTGCTTAATTTGCAGTGAGACTCTATTCCAGAGGTGGGGGAGATATATGAATAGTGAGAGTCTCTTGATCTCAGCTGAAAAAATGTTGATGCAACAGACAAAGGTTTCATCTTATGTCATTGTTTTCCTTTTTAATGCTGTCTTAAATTCGCCTAGTGATGTGAACATCCTACAAGATGGCCTTACCCAAACTAATGATTGGTGCCAGATGCATGGCCTCAAACTGAATGCCATGAAATGCATCATTATCCCCTTTGGGGAAAATGGTGTCCCCACTAATTATCACATTAATAGTAACATACTAAGCAAGCAATCAGTCGTGAGGGAATTAGGCACCCAGGTTGATAGCAACCTGACGTTTGACAACCACGTTACCTCCATTATACGGAAGGCTTTCTACATGGCCCACCTCATAAGTAAGGGTATTTAATCCATAACTTCCCTGTACTCCTCTATTATCAGACCCATTATCAAGTACAATACCCCTTCGACATGTAGCTTGCCAAGCACATGCAGCAGTTGGAGAGACCACAGAGGTTCCTGACCAGGAAAATTCAGGGTCTCAAACACCTATCCTATACAAATAGACTAAAAGCCCTGTCCCTCTGCTCAGTCTCATACAGACTGCTCAGAGGTAACCTGTGTCTCTCATACAAGGCCTTCTCAGACCCAGCTTTGGCCTCAACCTGTTCTGTGACATTAATAGAACTTGTTGGTGGGATAGATTTGTGTCCCAAAGATTCACCCATCTGAGGAACAGACTCCTTCTCCATGCCAAGCAGAGTACCTCACTAGCCCTCTTTAAGAGGTACCTGGACAACTGGATGGGAAACAGAAAATACACCCCTGGAATCCCACCTGTGTCCCTACTGGACAGGGGAAATAGGTGCTTACTTTGTGGAAACTTGGTCGAAATTCTTGACTAGGCTTATAAGGGCCTCCAGGCCAATAGCCTAGTATCATCCTATGAACCTGTACATCATATACAAAGAAGACTATCAGTTATCAAAATACACATGGGTTTATGCTCAGCCAAAGAGATAAAGGGTAAATATGGAAGAAGGGCACACCTCTACACAATAGACGAAATCACAGTAACAATGTAATGAGTAACTAGTGAGGAAAAGGGGCACTATGGGTCACCTGTTGGCAGAGATATGACTAAATTTCACAGTGGGGTTAGTAACAAATCACAAACAGTCCCATAAAGGAGCAAAGAGGCAAGGTGAAAATAAAATGAATAATTAAAAATGAAAGAATGAAAAAAAGAAAGGTGAGACACTACTGCCAGGTCATGTGACTGAGAAGAAGATTGTTGGAGCAATTTATACCTCTCAACTGCCCAGATTTTCGCAAAACATCCAGATTTTTGGCTCACATTTTTGGTCTGTTCTTCATAAAATCTGTAGTTTTCTGGCGAATCACCTGGATGATCTGAGGACTGAAGCCACTGAATAATGAGATACATTTAGGTTTCAGACTTCATATCCTTCAGAAAATGTATGTTAAAACAAACACTCTGATTCTAGTAACTTTCTAAGTTTATAAGAGCAATATTTAAAATCTGCCCCTGTGTTTGGGTCTTTGTCCCCGTGTTTTGTCAGGCTTTGTCCAGATTTCTTGCACTAAGAGGTTGAGGGATGTGTGGAGCATTTATATTAAGACAAGCAGGAGCATGGTCTTAATCCGTTCTCCAGGGAGCATGCACGTCTGATTGTTTTCCTTACATCGCTTTCCTGAGAGAGGTATCTCATGTATGCTGCCCTCAAATGAAGACTGGCAAAAGGATTTAGTACACATCTGACTCCTAAATAGCACAACTTACAAAAAATAAGATTGAAGGATAAGATATCCAATGAAAATGTGGATTGTAGGCAGGCTGAGTGTCAACATGAGAAAGAGTATCATAAAAGCATTCGGAAGCAATCTTAAAGGTGATGTAAAATAACTGGGGAGAAGCATGAACCAGTGTCTATAAACAAAAATAGAAGCATTCAGATAAATTCAGGGGGGATCAAGACTCAGAGAAAGCTTTTAGAAGAGCAAAATTACAAAATTCAGGCAACGGGGAATCTACATTGGGCAGAGAAGTCACAATTAAATATCCATGATGTAAACACCTCTCCCATAGAAGATAAAACTCTTATGAGAAAGTAGACACAGGGGAGAACATTTCTAAAACTGTTTTATCTCATTTTCATCTTTGGCTCTGTCTTCACTAAGGGGTTACTAGTCAAAAGAACAACATAGAAATGACATCAGTGTATGTTGCCTTTCCTGAGCAAGATGTTTTTCCCTCAGAAAGCCTGTATAGTATCGGACACAGTGACTTCAACTTATCAGGTGCTAGGGTGTCAGACAATAAAAACACAGTTAAGCAAGATGGCCATTTCATTCACATTCTAACCTCAGTTGATGACAGTTCAGAAATCTTATCAAATGCTGGGGTCAGACCTCTCAACCAATCGGGGACAACTTTCAACAGAATCAGGGACAAGTCAAGAAAAAAATCAGGGACAATCAGGGACACTTTTAAAATATTAGTGCTATTAACTTGAAACATTGACAGAATAAGAGCATATGAATTAATACACATTTTCTGAAGTAAAAGAAGTCTATAACTCTTAATTATTGTCATTATTCATTGTGTAATTCACCACCTTTCCTCCAAAAGTCACTAGTTTTAGGAGGGATTAAGAGGGACAGAGCTAAAATTTGAGTCAAAATCAGGGACAGTTGAGAGGTATGGCTGGGGTCACACTATATCAATGTCAGCTGAAGAAGATCCTAATTGACCTTCAACTCCTCCCAAACAGAGACCATCAGATGGCCTTTGCCTGTTTTTTTCACAAACTGGAAAACTTCAGTGGTGTGGTCAGAAACCTAATCCCTAGAAAGGCAAGAGAGACAGAGAGAGAGAGAGAGAGAGAGTCTGGAGGAGTACAGGCCTTAGACACATGTAATAAAACTCTCAAAGATTATGTCAGATGGTACCTAGCAAATGTTAGACTTGGTTTTCTGCATACAAAAAGCAATGTAGCTTTTTCAAAAGATGCTCAGTGGTGAAAAATATGCCAGCTAAACTGTGGAGCTTATTCATCTTGCAGAGAGAGCAAGAGGACTGATAATTCTGTGTTTCTTAACTTTTCATTCCATTTAATTCCTCAGAGTTCACCAACTATGGACTATGGTGATCTCAATAAAATCCACTACGGCATGTGGGATTTAGTCTTTTGATCAGAGCTTAAGGAGCAGAGGCACGAGATGTTTCCCTGCTTTAGCCATTTTCTGAATACCAACATATTCCCCAAAACAAAAATGAAGCACTGCTTTTCACTGCAAGTCATGATTGCTGATGGTAAGTAGTAAACATTAAAAAATAAAAAACTTCACTCAAGGTGACAATAGAAAGATTACACTATTTGACATGAAGTTATAGCTCAGTAAAAAACAAAGGCTTATTAGGAACAAGCTAATTAGTAAATGATTAGGGCCTTCCAAGAGGTGTTTAACAGACAACAGACGGTTTCGGAGTGAGAGGACTGCTCTTAGCGAACTGTTTGCAGAAGCTGCTTAAAGGCCTCAGTCTCCTGGATGTTGACATGGTGGCTGAGACTACAGTGAAAAAAAATCCAAACTGATCGGGGAACAGTTGTATCAAGAATGATCAATACTGTTCCACCACTCCACCAGAAGTCTTAACCTGCAGACACTGGAAATAGATACAAATGCTCTTGAAAAGTACGTACATCAGGCCAAAAATCTGAACTAATTAGCATATCATTTGAATACCAAGTAGCACATAACTCTTCCTACTTTAAAAAGGATTGTAGGAAGCTACTCAGAAATGCAAGTTTAAAACAGCTTTAAAATCACATGTGATGGGTGTAAAAATTGAGAATTTCATGTGAAGGGATAAATCAAGCCTGAAAATAAGTACATACCTCCAAAAATAGGTGCATTATGCAAAGGGGTAAATTATGTCTGAGAATGGGTATGAACCTCCAAAATAGGTACAGTTGACAGGTCTACTGAGACTGTATAATAAAAGCTTAAAATGTCCAGTGGTGGCATCAGGCATCTATTTGAATAACATGCCAAACAGAGGTTGGTAAGGCTATGTGAGATTATGGTATACTTTGATTCCTCCAAGGGAATAACAAAAGTAGGCCAAAAATGCATTTTTAATTTTTTTTTTTTATTTTACCTGATAAATTGGCTCCTCTCTTTGGTCAATTAACCTGTACAGAGGTAGCTGTGGTCAGTATATCATCACAGTCCAGAGTAGGTGTTTGCCATTGAAGCATGCCAGATCATCCTGGGTCTAAGAGCTCTTCCGTATACAGTGTCAGGTCTCATTACATACCTGAGAATCAGGAATTCTTCAACATAATTCACCTTTGTTTTAATTTTTATAGTCTATATAGTTGTTAAACATAAATATTAGAGGTTGTCACTATTGCTAACATTTTAATTTGGAGCATCAGAGACTATGTTTGTCTGCCAGTTTGGTATAGAGATTTAAGACCATAAGCTGTGAGATCCAGACTGTGCAATAGTCCTTGGTTTGAATCCCACAGTCTACATTTATCTGCTATGTGACTCTGAGCAAGACACTTAGACATTACTCTTGGGTTACCCTTGAAATGGAACACTTGTCCAGTGGGTGTACCTAGTTAACAAAGTTATGTTTTATATGAGGGTTGCTTCTAATTGAGTGTTACTTCTGTGTGATGATACACACTGCAATACATGAGAAAATGGATGCAGTGATCAACCATGAATAAACAAGATACTATTGCTTCCTAGCTCCTTTAGCAGATACAGTGCTGAGTGGCTATTTGGCCCATTAGCTGTGTTTAGGTCAATTAAAAATATTTCCTGAATACCTGATCCTCAGTTAGAATGAACAATTCATTGGTCATGTTGATTTACATTATATGGAAAAATATAAGCATTCCATGTTAAAAATAATACCTTTTTCTTTCATCTGCTCGATGAAGGATGGAATATTGCTCCACAGTGCTGATATCTTTTGAAAAATGATTGTGTCTTTCCCTGTGGTTCTATAAAATGTCATCTTGCTTTCCTCAAAAACTGTAAGAAATAGACAGGAATGCATGACTGCTCGGTGTGCTAGTAATATCAGCAAAACAATCATGTTTAAGGAACAATTATAAAGAAGGATTACAGTACTGGCTATCTCTGTGAGGCCATTATGTCTACAGAGATAAAACAAGTGAGAGTAGCTTGTCTATGTTTTACTGATCTGCACCTCTGACATAGATTTGTTGGGAGACAATACTGTTTTCTTAGAAAATGAAAGTGGTACTAAATGGTGCATTTACATGACATGCCATCTGTATATAAGCATTTGGAACAAATCTTGATCACATTTTATATGACAGCTGCTGTTATGAATAAAAACCTTCCTCCAATCCCTTCATTAGTACTCTATATCAACTACTCTTTAGACTAGGGTTACCACAGAAAACTCACTCGTCTACAGTTAGAGAACAACATTCTGCAACCAAGTAAAATGACAAGTTGCCTGACATCAGTGAGTGTCTAAGAACTCAGTTCAGCCACTTCTACCATCTTGAAAGGGTACATTTAGGGCACGTTACCTGTGGTAACAGCCATAGCTGCTAAACAAAAATAATCTGCACAGCTAATTCTGGAGGACTCTTCTTGTGTGGGGGCACTATACTGAATGATTGTCATACTTATCTCCTATCCCATAATACTGTCTTCCTGTTTGCAGCCATCAGAAAGATGATGAGCACCACCCCAGCAGGTCCTTGCTCTTCTTCAACAGCAGTTATAAGAAAACCTGAGATTTCTGCACACAACTTATGTTATGGTATAGGTCTCTCTTCTCACCTAATCACTGTTTCAGTGCGTGCAAAATGTCACCACTCACCTGCAGCTGACTTTGAGAAACACTGAACCAATACCAATCTATGCCCATTCAACCATGGTTTGATTCCTCTAGCCACTAAATGAGATGGATACTGTAATGCCAAGTTATGTCTAAATTTAAGACTGAAATGACAGCATGCTGCTTAGGAATCAGTAGAAGGTGAGCAGCAAAGTAACAGACAGAGATATATTTTGTGTGCGTAAGCCAAGGCATGAAAAATACTCAAAAGCTACTCAGTCTCACTTGGAACTTCCACTGGAATTACAGTTTTTTATTTCTTTCCACTAAGGAAAGTGTGTAGATGCAATAATGGGATTATGGCACTATACTAATTTTGGAATTTATTTATTATTTATTTATTTTACATTTGTTAACCAGGAAAGTTCTACTGGACACAAGTCCTTTTTCAGCAGAGGCCTGGGAAGAAAAGCTCCACATAAAAGTAAGCTAATACAACACAGGTACAATTAAACTATAACAAACACAGTACAACACAGTTAAATATACAATGCAAGACACATGGCGTAATTAAACATAGTACTAGATATTATTTGTGTTTATATTTACAATTAGTAAGACTGAATCCAATATAGTAAGATTGAATCCAATATAGTATCAGCATTAGGAACAAGTAGGTTAGAACTGGTGGAAATGAACAATAAATTGTGTCTGTGCAGGGAGCATGGCCAAGCTAATGACAGATTGCCAGAATAGCTTCAATATTCCCTTCTAGTTATCCACTGCATGTGGCATTTTGGGGACAGAATGGATAAAAAAGTGCAAGCATTGTTAGAAAAGAAGGATAAAACCCAAACGAAGGTGCAGTTGACCTGAGTTTGATTAATGGCTTGCATGTCTGCTGGGACTGATGAAGCAAGGTTTTGTCCACCAGTCTGGAGGGGATCACACTGGTAACCCAAATACAATAATCCCTTGGAGGAGAGTCAGCACTGCAAAGGTGTGGTCCTGGAGCTTGCTTGTTGTGCACCACGTACATATGCATGTGGTAGCCCTCAATTATTGGAGTATGGCAGAATGTACTTACATGGGAAAGAGATGGTGTGCCCCATGGTGATGAGGGTCACACATCCCCTGCCCATTGGCCATAGATGATGGGGTTAGGGCCATCATAAAAGCATCTTCTTTCCCAGGATGCAAGCAAGGGGGCACACAATTATGAAGGGTGCTTGTGTGATGGAGTCTCTGGACTGCTGCTGCTGCATCCAGTACTGCTGGTGGAATGTCTAGTGTTGGGGAATGAACGGGCAGATTCCATATGAATGAGGATTTATGGTGGATAAGTACAGGGGGAGATGTAGAATAAATCTAAAATAAAATGGATAAAAAAGTAACTTCTCAAAGTTACACAACCATGGAACATGCAAAGGAAAAATGAAACAGGTAGAAACAACATAAGACAGCTAAAACAAAACAGGAGAAATACTTAACATAATGTCTGGATATGCTAAAGACATATGCTGACTGAAGAATATAGTAGCTGGACAGCAGGCACAGATAGAAAGCATTCAAGACAAGACAGAGATGCCTGAAACAGGCTGAATGGTGCTGGAGAAGGATGGTACTAAAAAGATAAACAGACTCAGTGAAGAACAAATCTTGCAGGGAAAACAATTGATTTTCTCAGAATATACGTTTTAAACAGTGATTTATTTCTTTCGTAAGATAGCAAGAGCATCCTAGATCACCCCTGAAGCTAGAAATGTAAAACACAATACATGGCGTTATAATGTTCTCCACAAGAAGCATCAAAGAATGTGTTATGCTGTCTGCACTCATATTAAACCAAAGAATGACTGATGCTGGTTGGAAGACACAAGAGTAACTTTAAAGACACATCAGTTAAGACTATATCTGACTATTTAGTAAATTGGTTTCAGCAGGAGAAAGGGATTTGGTGAAGTCCAGAAGGAAATCTACTGAAAAAGGCATCCATATAGCACAGTCTGCCCACCCAGCTACACTTCCTGCCATATAGAGAGGCAGCAGAACTCAGTCTGGATTGCTGGAAAAGGTTGGAAGTTTCATTGTCATGGGGATGAAGGATTATAGGGGGACAGAGAGCAGAACACTAACAAGAAGAAAAGAAGAGCATAAGGATTAACTGGAGTATAAGTGGAGACCTGAAATGCAGACACCCCCCTAAAAGCTTCAGACAAAGACAGAGAGAACATGGGGGTTATAAGCAGAAATAAAAATATGCCAAACAGGCACCATAAATGGGCACTACAATGAGTTCAAAATAATCTTGAGAATGGCATCAGAGGGCTAGGACTCAAGATAGATCAAGGTGAAAGTAAACAAGTGGGGTTCTATACAGACAAAGTCTGGGGATGCATGATTATCTAGAAAAAAAGAGGTAGTGAAAGGGGCAAGATCAAAAGCTGTGCTAGTGCAAACAATTCAGAGCAGACAAAGCAGGAGGAAAAGGAGAGCCAACTGTTTGGCAAGTATCTGTGGCAGAAAGAGGCGACGTGAAAGCTATGATGATGAAGTCATCCGCATGCGAGATGAAGACTAACATGGGGTAAGGAGATATGTGCTTATGAAAACAGATGAGATGTGGTTGGGAATATAAAGGCAAAGAAAAAGAAGAAGAATATCCAAATGGAAAAACATAAATATATAATCTACATCTAATTGTTAAAGAGCTGAGGTTGGGAAATTAGATGAAGAGTTTTATAACATTTTTTTTAAAAAGATAAAAACATGGTGTTACATATCAGGCCATGGAAGAAATAGAAAAACAAAGGAAGGATAGCCAACTAGAAAGGAGGAGACCACATAAAGATCAAAGTAGGAGTACATAAGGATAATGGATATAATAATGTACAAACGGAAGAGGAGAAGGGAAGTAATTATATAAGAGATACACTGGGTTAGGAATTTAGATGTTTGCCAGAAATGAAATGCATGAGTATATATCTCAACCATGTTAATACTCTGCTATGTTATGCTATTATGAAATATCAAAAGTACTAAGACAATAGACACCTTCTGTGTGGAGTCTACATGTCCTCCCTGCAGTCGACTGGCGTTCGTAAGACATACGTAGAATGGGCATGCCTTCGCTGAAGGTTAGACGTCGAGCTGGCACCTCGGCACCCATAAAAAATCTACTGCCAATCATTAGCGGACCGAAGTTCCGCTGTGGCGACCCCTAACCGGGAAAAGCCAGAAGAAGAAGACTAAGACATAGGACAAAATAACAGAATGCAAAAGTGTACTTAGATAAAATGTATGTAAAAAATATTACAGTGGATATAAAAAGTGTATGCACCCCTGTTAAAATGCCATTTTTTTAATGATATAAAAAATGAGAGCACAATAAATCATTTCAAAACTTTTCCAAACTTTAATGTGACCTATAAACTGTGCAATTCAATTGAAAAACAAACAAATCTGTTAGGGGAAAAATATAAAAAATAAAAAACATACAATATGTTGGTTGCGTAAGTGTGCATACCCTTAAACTAATACTTTGTTGTGTATGCACACCCTTAAACTAATACTTTGTTGAAGCACCTTTTGATTTAATTACAACATTCAGTCTTCTTGGGTACACACCTGCCATCAATTAAAGAGACTCTGACTAACCCAAATAAAGTTCAGCTGTCATAGTAGGATTTTCCTGACATTTACTCAGTTGCCTGCTACAGCAAAAGCCATGGTTCGCAGAAAGATTACAAAGCATCAAAGGGATCTCATTGTTGAAAGGTATCAGTCAGGAGAAGGGTACAAAAAAGATTTTTACAGCATTGGATATACCATGGAACACAGTGAAGACAGTCATCAAAAAGTGGAGAAAATATGGGACAGCAGTGACATTGCAAAGAACTGGATGTCCCTCCAAAATTGATGAAAAGACAAGACGTAAAATGGTTAGGGAGGTTTCCAAGAGACCTACAGCAACACTGAAGGAGCTGAAGGAATTTTTGGCAAGTACTGGTTGTGTACTGCATATGACAACAATCTCCTGTATTCTCCATATGCCTGGACTGTGGAAGGGTTGCAAGACGGAAGCCTTTTCTTGCACAGAAAAACATCCAGGCCCAGATAAAATTTGCAAAACAATATATCAACTCTCCCAAACGCATGTGGGAAAATGTGTTATGGTCTGATGAGACCAAGACTGAACTTTTTGGCCACAATTCCAAAAGGTACATTTGGAGCAAAAACAACACTTCACATCACCAAAAGAACACCATCCCTATGGAGAAGCATGGTGGTGGCAGTATCATGCTTTGGAGTTGCTTTTCTTCAACTGGAACTGGGGCTTTAGTCAAGGTGAAGAGAATTATGAACATTTCCAAACACCAGTCACTTTTGGCCCAAAACCTTCAGGCGTCTACTAGAAAGCTGAAGATGAAGAGGAATTTCACCTTTCAACATGACAATGACCCCAAGCATACATCCAAATCAACAAAAGAATGGCTTCACCAGCAGAAAATTAAAGTTTTGGAATGGCCCAGCAAAAACCTAGACCTAAATCCAATAGAAAATCTGTGGGGTGACCTGAAGAGGGCCGTGCACAAGAGATGCCCTCACAATCTGACAGATTTGGAGTGCATTTGCAAGGAAGAGTGGGCAAATATTGCCAAGTCAAGATGTGCCATGCTGATAGACTCCTACCCAAGAAGACTGAATGCTGTAATTAAATCAAAAGGTGCTTCAGCAAAGTATTAGTTTAAGGGTGTTCACACACAGCAAAGTATTAGTTTAATGATGTGCACACTTATGCAACCAGCGTATTGTATGTTTTTTTATTTTTTATATTTTTCCCCCAACAGATTTGTTTGTTTTTCAATTGAATTGTGCAGGTTATAGGTCACATTAAAGGTGGGAAAAGTTTTGAAATTATTTATTGTGGTCTCATTTTTTACATCACAAAAACCTGGCATTTTAACAGGGGTGTGTACACTTTTTATATCCACTGTACATCAGAGCTATTGATATAACTATAAGGGCATACCGTTCTGTTATAATAAGTTTAGAAACTATTACACAATGTTTAATAAAAATAAGCCATCAGTAAAGTAGCAAGTGAAATCAGATATAATATGCTTGAGATAAGGCATATGAAATATATTACTGCACAGAGACATACTTGTAATTTCCACTACAGACAGATTTTTCTCCATTACTGTATAATGGAGGATATATAGATGGAATAAGGGGATTACGACAACATATTAGCATTTATGACTCATTATTAGTGGTTACTGTCATGAGTGTATGGTATACAGGTATAAAGATAGCACTTCATTAACTTTAATGCCTTATTATCTGTGTAGCACAATAGTCATTGTAGGACTTGATGCCACTGAATTTTAGGATTTATCTGATGTTTATTACTGAGTTTATGTCAATGGATTAAAAGTACTTGTTTATCTGTAACTATGTTATGGCCAGCAATAGATGCAATTGTCCAATCTGCATACCTGACAAAAATAAATCAGATGAACTGAAAGAAAATGCTCAAAACAGCAAAGTAGAGCCTGGGATACTTCTCAACTAAACTGTGTGACTTATCCCAGAAATATTATATTCTCTCTGGGTTTACCTCAACATGTACAATAGCTTCAAATGTATTAGACACAACAAGACATCTATGTGTATTTGAAGTGAAGAACTACTAGTAATGTCTTTTGGCTTTTCCCAGTTAGGGGTCGCCACAGCGGAACTCCGGTCCACTAATGATTGGCATTGGATTTTTACAGTGCTGAGTTGCCAACCCGATGCCCAACCTTCAAGGAAGGCACACCCATTCACACTCACACTGACCTGCATATCTTTAACGTCACTCGACCGCGGGGAGGACATGCAGACTCCACACAGAAGGCGCTCCAGCCGAGAATCGAACGGGAGAACCTCTTGCTGTGAGGCGACAATGCCAACTGCTGAACCACCACGGCCTACTACACTTTAAAAGTGTCGTACAAGTCAAGCAGATTTTCATGGCCCTGACTCTAAAATCACAGAGGTTGGTCAGGGCTGTCACATGTTTGGAACTGGTTTGTATTTACATTTTAAGTTTTAAGCATTTAATGTTTGGGGGAAATTTCTTTTATAGTAGTGGAGACAGAGTGCTTAATCATTTTTTTTTTATTTTAATAAATACTTTATTATTATCATCTCTTGGCTTCCTTCTTTCCATTGTTTAGTTTTACAAAAAAATGTCTCTAGCTGTACATCACAGCAGTTGACAACAGGCAAATAAAATTCATATGATAAAAATAAAACCAAAATGAAAGTTATTTCAGAAACCAAATATAAGAAGCTGCTTCAGTGTCATGAAGATGATTTAAAGAGGAACACACAGAAGTCAAAAACAGGTGCAGATATGGAAAACCACTGACATTTGAGAAGAGAATAATTAACCAAACATAAAATCCAAGTAAAGCTCCAGAGGGCTGGAAATTGGCAAGCAGGGTGATGGGATAATAAAATGAAGACATACAAAGTAACGAGATCTTGAAAGGGAGAAATCAAAATGCAGGTTAACAAAGTAAGGACAGAAATAGAATTTGAAGAAGAAATAAAATGTGTGCAAAATAATAAGAGAAACAGAATTCAAATGATTTCATAGAGTGTCTGTTAGTTGCAGATAGTACTGAAAGATGCATGTCAAGTGTCCCTTGAATGGCAGAAAGGGCAGACTGACAATGTATTTGTGATGTCATGTCATTCCGTGCTTTCAGGGCTAAGTATGAAAAGACCCTGCATTCCAGAGGTTAAGGCATACTGGGGAACAGACACTGAGGTCTGAATATAGGCAATGTTTAGAGGACATAGTATTTCTATTAATACATAGTATGCTAGATGAAGGAAATCTGATTATGAATGTCACAGGGAGGGTCACAGCTCTGTGCAGAATGTGCAGAAAATTAGCTTTTGCCAGAAAGCTACAGCAGTTTCCTTCCAAGAGAGGTGAACCATGAAATGGCAATATTTTATTTTGTGCAATATGCAGCTTGGAGATGCCAAAATTTTCAGAGGAAGGATAGACCATATTCCAGATAGGGAAAAGTATGTCTTCATCCAAGACTTTATGCTTCACTGATGAAGAAGGAAGTAGCCCTACACCATGATTTAAATACAGAGGAAATTCTTATCTAGACAGTGTTGATATGCATGAAGAAGGACACAGATGGAACAATCACAAATTAAAGGTATTTGCAGTACTGGATGGTCTCAAAGAGACAAGAGCATAGTTTCTTCTGATAGTTTTCTCAAACAGCAAGCATTTGCCTAAAACAGGAGTATCTTTAAACAGTATTAGTAGTTTGGAACTCAACATATTAGACAGAAAAATATATGTGATTGCTTTAAGTAGTTCATGAGATGATTGATGTAGGGTTAAGGCCATGGAAGGTTGTAAAGGATCTCTGGATACCTTGAAAAGGTCTCAGCTACTTGTCATTTATTGCTGCAACATACCCCATCAACCTGAAAGGTAATAGCTGGGCAAGTCAAGAGTTCCTAGGTTCATACTAGGCTAGCTGCCTTTGTCGACCATTTTAAGCCTAGTCACTTTCCCTTAGTGAGAACCAAACCCTGTGCCTCTCACCTATGTGGTAATCACTTTAACCATTATGCCAGCTCCCAACCCAAAGACTGGCTAATAACCACTGGCTAGAATCAAACCTTACACCTGGTACTTGTGAGGTAAAGACCTTAACCATTACACCAGCCCTACCCTACCCTGCTTTAATCAACATTTGAGATAATTAGTCTCCCTTTGGAAATTCCTGTGGTGGTTAGAGGCCTATATATGGTTCTGCCTTGGAAATGTACTTCTAGCCTTTGTTACACCTCTTTTTCACGTAATTTCACAGGCAAATTATATAGGTTTTATTCAGTATTATAACCTGTCTTTTTAAGCAGGGTTTAGCCATTTTAATATAAAGGAAACACAAATTTGAAGTGTAAACCAAGGTTCAGACTAATGTCAGAATCTAGAACAAGTGTAAGTACTAATTTTGGAGAGGAAGAGTTTAATTAAGGCAGTCTTCTAGTGTTTATTTGCATACTGTCTGGCACAGAACTGAGGACAAGTCCTTAAATGCATGAGTTGCTGTTGCAACAAGAACAAGTTCACTTTCCTTTTGCAGTTTGGATTAAAAGAAAAAACTGCCATTACTTTAAGTTAGAACTTTATAAGGACCGATTACTTAATGTAGGAGATTGAACTACAAGCTGAAATAGTTTATAGGAATTGATTCCTAAGATCTGATCTAGTATTGTATGTTTTTTTATTTCAGGTTGGGTCTAGTGGGAAGGTATGGCCTTCCAATGTTTCAGGAGGCAGCTACTTAATGATTCTGTAGTGGGGACCAATGTTGATTAAAATCTCCCGTAAGGATCACATCATGAATTAAATAAAGTGACAACAGAATGAAGTGAGGTCTGCGGTGGGAGTGACAGATGTGTTTAAGATGGAGGTGGGATTACATCAAGGATCAGCTCTGAGCCCTTTCTTATCTGCAATGGTGATGGACAAGTTGACAGCCAAGATCAGACAGGCATCCCCGTGGACTATGATGTTTGCAGATGACATTGTGATCTGTAGTGAGAGTAGGGAACAGGTGAAGGAGACCCTGGAGAGGTAGAGATATGCTCTAGAGAGAAGAGAAATGAAGGTCAGCAGGCCTAAGACAGAATAGATGTGTGTGAATGAGAGGGAGGATAGAGGAATGGTGAGGATTCAGGGAGTAGTGGTGGTGAAGGTGGATGAGTTTAAATACTTGGGATTAACAGTTCAGAGTAACGGAGAGTATGGAAGAGAGGTGAAGAAGAGAGTACAGGCAGGATGGAGTGGGTGGAGAAGAGTGTCAGGAGTGATTTGTGACAGACGAGTACCAGTAAGAGTGAAAGGGAAGGTCTACAAGAGGGCAGTGAGACCAGCTATGTTATATGGGTTGGAGACAGTGGCACTGACAAAGAGGCAGGAGTCAGAGCTTGACGTGGCAGAGTTGAAGATGTTAAGATTTGCACTGGGTGTGACAAGGATGGACAGGATTAGGAATAAGTATATTAGAGGGTCAGCCCAGGTTGGAAGGTTTGGAGACAAAGCCAGAGAGGCAAGATTACGTTGGTTTAGACATGTGCTGAGGATGGATGCAGAGTATATTGGGAAAAAGATGTTAAGGATGAAGCTACCAGGTAACAGGAAAAAGAGGAAGGCCTAAGATAAGGTTTATGGATGTGGTGAGAGAGAACATGCAGGTGGTTGGTGTGACAGAGCAAGAGGCAGAGGACAGGAAGAAATGGAAACAGTTGATCTGCTGTGGTGACCCCTAATGGGAGCAGCTGAAAGAAGAAGAAGAAGAAGAAGAAGAAGAAGAAGAAGAAGAAGAAGAAGAAGAAGAAGAAGAAGAAGAAGACAACAGAATGAAGTGGCTTTCCAATTTTTTTTTTTTTTTTTTTTTTTTTGTGGATGGGGGCTGGGCTGTCATCCATGGAAGATTTATTTTTGTTTCCAATTCCATTCTCAAAGAGCAGAACAGCTTCTGCTACTTGTTGTAAAACAGTAGAACTTTGTTCTGCAGATACCTGTTTGAAATTCCATGGCTTCATCATGAATTATAGTTTAGACATTCAGTCTAGGTCCAGAGCTAAACTTAGAACTGGAATCTGAAATGAAATGCTTTGGAATCTGGAATGAAATGCTTGTACTAAAGCTCCACCTACTCTTTTGTATTTCTGAATTACTTCAGTGAAAAGTAATGACCTGCTGCCTAAGATTTGACTGAAAAAGTTAAGCTGTTATGTGGAAGGGTACTGTACTTCCACATCTTTGATGACTTTTCAGCCAGCAGGTCCACAAGTCAGTCACTTTACTATCAGGGTTGTATAACCCTGCAGTGATTTTGATTCTTCTGTCTCTGTTAAGCTGTGTTTTGACCTTGTCCTGTGCAACACCAGATAAGGTTCCTTGTAAAGAATGGCCTGTATCTTGGAAATCAAATGTAAGAAATAAAGTCTGCTAGGAACATCATCTTCCACCTTAAGAAAAATACCTTTCAAGACATTTGCCTCAAGTCCAACAAAGATGCTGATTTGAAAGTTAGACAAGACAGGAGGTCAATTGTGAAATGAAGGCTCTGTGGAAAATGAAGAAGGGCTTATCATAATTGGCTGAAGGTGAAGAATTTTTCAGAGTAACTGCTTTAACCATGTTTGAGTCATAGTCCTACCTTAAACCAGATAATGAAAAACTAAAAGGGCAAAGACATTATGGTCAAGCAAGTAAGACCAAGCAAAATAAAAAAATACCTAAGGTAAGAGAGACACTGATGGACTTATATTTATTTATTTATTTATTTATTTTACATTTGTTGACCGGGCTAGTCTGGCTGGATACATGTCCATTTTCAGCAGAGGCCCGAGGAGAAAAACCACTATATACTACTAACCATACAAAAAAAAAAAACTGCTCTAAGATATAGCTAAATCAGAAATTACAAAAATTCTATAGAAGAAGGTGTTAGTTGGCAGCCATATTAAGAAACATTATTAGCACTTTTGGGTAGTTCTGGTACAGAGCTTTTTAGCAATGTCAAGAACTTCTGCCACCCTTGCCAAAAGATCAATAGGCAGTAAACTGTCTATTCATGGCAAAGCCTTAATGAATGGTTGTCTTTACTCTTTGCTTGGAGAGCTGGACCATTATGAATTCAATGAGACTAGGTTTTCTAATCTAGGACCAGAGAACCAAGGCCTTTTGTGCCACTACTAGGTGATCGAGATGAGCCTGATTCTGTCTAATCTGAGCATTCCTATAAACCAAGTGATGAAATGGATAAGGGAAATTTGTAAGTGAAAAATACTTTTCATCTCAGACATAATATGCCCACTGCACACCCACCCTTACTCTGATGTGGGCAGCAAAGATTTGAAACTAAGGCATTTTTTTCTTGAATAGTATAGTTGAATTTCAATTTGCACAAGATTCAAAATGTCAGAAGTACAGTATATAACAAGCCAAAGATCCAGCAGGAGACTTTTGGTTTGACTCACAGAGAGTGCTAGGATTTTGCCCTCTTGTTGGATACAGTGCCACAAGGAGGCTGTACTAGTTGATGGACCACTGACCAAATCTCATAACCAAATGGCATACTTGCAATGGAGGTACTAATGTTTTCCATTGTATGCTTAGGTATTAGCTGTTGTTATTACCAATGAAAACTTCATCTCTACAATTGATTATACTCAAATCTTCCATTGTGTATTGTGGTACCAACTTCCTACTTCAAAGTTCTTTAAATTGAGAAAAAAGTGTCAACTTAAAATGGTGTTCCAGAAACCAAAATGCCTCGACACTGCTCAAAGTTCCAACACAATTGTCCAGCAGCACCTGTTGGATGATGTTCCAGTCACCCTGAAAAAAGCAAAGGTCTAAATGAAGCCTATACTATTCTAAAGATCCAGAGTAAAATGTTGTTTATTGGGGATAAAAGAAACGGAAAATTGTATTCCAAGTTGAAGCAGAAGGCTAGCAAGTCAAAGAATGGCAGCAAGTGCCCAGCAAGAAAAGTGCACCTGTAAAGGAGTGCCTGATCTTCAGGAACTCTCAAAAGACTTTCCACAGCAGAACAATCAAACAGAGATGTATTAACGGAATTATAAAATAGTCATTACTATGACAGCCAACAAGGAGAGGAGAGTTCAGGCATGAACATTTTGCAGTAGATAGACCCAGAAGGCAATCACACTGAACTCCGAGGTTCTTCCATAGGGAAAGAAACCCTGGAAATGACACAGTCTAGAACAAATCCATAAAGTAGTAACTCTTGGCTAGACACAGATTCTAAGACTCATACCTATGCAGAAATCCTACTATCTTTGCATCTATATAGGGAAATTCCACAAGATCATAAGGCTGAAGCACATCTGCAAACATGAACAAATATATCTGACAAGGCCCCTAAAAGTGAAGGATAGTATAAAAGGTTGCACTCTGTTCTGAAGGTGGTATAGAGCCCTAGATAAAATTTTTCAATCCTTTGTGCATTTTCAAATCTTAAACTGCTAATAAGCATTCACGTTTTCTGCAAACACACATCCATGGTCTAGTAACAACAGCATGACTGCATGATTACCTGGAGTGTGAACACCTAGACTCTCACATATTTCATTAATGGTTTGAGTTGCTAACCTGAAAAAAGGAGGTTAAGACCATCCCCCAGCTTTTCAGAGACAAGAACTAGTCTAGAGCAGAACTCCTGTCCTAACTCCCTTCCCACATCCTGTTTCACTAAGACAACCTGAAAAGGGGAAAATGGATAAAATGAAACTGCCTGATTATACAACAGAGGATGAATTGGAAATCAGGGGGTTGAGGTCAAGATCAGTTATTTATGCATGCATTTATTTACTTAGCATCTGCGTTTTATACCTTATCCTGAGCTGCTTCCTTTAAAACCATCTACCATAGCACTGACCTTCAGACCATTTGGATATGGCATATTCTCCAAACCCATTTAGTGCCCACAACTAAGTATAAAGACAAGGGATGGAATCAGCAGCTGAGAGGCCAAGCCCAGCATCACTTTGAAGTGTCATTTGGAAACTGGGAGAAATCTTTACCCATATGCTCCCTCACCCTAGCAGATATATCTGCAGTGATACTGTAAAGTGTCTGTGCATTTCCCCATTGTTCTGTCTATGATATCATGTCTCACATTTGTACATGGTCCCTGCCAGATTGCCATGCTGTGAGGATGGTATACCTTACCCAAATAGTGAGTGCAGCCTAGTCGCTCCATCCCTGCCTCCAAGTCAACTTTCTGACTATCGGGGTCCATCCCATACTTAGATTACTGGCAATGCTGAGGGATGTCAAGGATCTCCTCTCCTGGGCTGTCCAAGGGTTGAGGCCAGTTCTAGTAGGTGACCCTTACTGACCATGACTAGAAACAAACATCCTGAAAAGTGTTCTCCAGGCCAGGAAGAAACTCTAGAAATTCTCCCTCTTGTGAAGTCCAAAGACATGAAGGATGTAGTGAGGACAGTTTAAAATCTAAGACTAAATGCAAAACTGTCTTAGCAGACAGAGAAGATAGAATGCATTGTCTTTTCCGGGGCTTCTTCGTGGGTAGCATAGATGATTACAATCGAAAAGTGTATACACCCACTGAGAAAAAAGAAATGAGTGAGGAGATGAAAAACCTTATGATTGTTTTAACATCTGTTCATTAAGCTATAATTGACTAACCAAGAAATGCATAAAAAGTTGAGGAAACCTTCAGCCTAATATCAGTAACAAATATTAGCTAATGTACAGTTAAGTTACTTAACTTGATATCTGCACCAAAGTAGATTTTCCTTCCACTTCACCCCTACTCCAGCTACAAGAACTCAGAATCACCAAGGAATTTCCACCCCGAACTTTTAATAGTACTCATTTTAAATGTTACTGTTACTGAAGGTCAGTAAAACAAGAAATCCACCCCAAACCTTTAATAGTATTCATTTTAAATGTTACTGTTACTGAAGGTGAGTTAAACAAGAAAAGTAAACTTACAATTAATTGCCACAGTGGTTACATAACCTGAATGAATGACTGATTTATCAGTATGCCCTTCTAACCATATCCTGAGTAAAGAAAAGACTTAAAAGAAAATCATAAATTATAACCTAACCACATTTTAAAACCATATAGCCATAAGAGGACCCAAATTAGAAGTACAAATTACAAAAATAAATATGCCATTAACCACATTCATGTCGTCCTATACAATTATTAATATAAAAACAGCACAATCTCGGTTGTTGTGGAAAATTTAAAATCCATTAATGTGCTACACTACACAGATGCTAAGATATGGATTTTTATTTCATTAATAATGAAAGTCTATAAAATAAGTTGGTAAAAAGCAACATCTTTATGAAGGATAGAATAACATACCCTTTTTTGATCAGATGTATGGTAAGTGTCAATAAGATTTCTTTGAATGGACAAGCAGGTCTTGTTCTCTTTTTTAATAGCGTATGTTGTCCCTAAATAAGCAATATGTCTCTGTTACCAGTCAGCACTTTTTCATTAGATAATCTAGAATTTCTTTAAACTCTAGAACCTAAGCAACATTCTTTGTGACCAAATGTGTGATGTCAGCATGTAACCTCTCCAAGATGATTGCATAAATATAAGGCATGGCAATTTGCAAAGCTTTAAAATCATGCTTCATAAATAGTAAGCCCATAGACATGCAACTATCAAATATTTTTATACTGTGCATATTTAAAATATAAAAGTCATATTCAACAGCTCCCAATCCACATGCACTATATGAAAAAATAAAAAAAATCATAACATGCTTGTTAATTAATGACTGTACGAAGTATGCTGCTTGCATTCAATAACTGAATATTAAAAGTAACAAAAATACAAACAATGGCAACTAAGCCCCAAAGTAAGTGTCTGCAATGCATAGTTTCAAACACACTAGACATTAATAAGCAATGCACGTAAAACACAAATCACAGCAAAAATACCAATAGTCACCATAATTAATAACACAGAGGTATAGCCAGAAACTCATACTTGGCATAATTGTGTGTATTAAGTGGCAGAATTAAACTGATCCTGAGTTTATTATCTTTTAACCACTCAGCAAATCTTCAATAACTACTGTACAGCAGAATGACTTCTAAAATTTTGCAGTCAGCTAGGTACCAAACCAGAGAGGTAAGAAGGCACTAAGAAGAAACAGCCAAAATGAATGAAAATGTATCTTTATTATAAGAATGATCAAAACTGTGTTAATCAGAGACTCCAAATAATGTAACATATGTTGAAATGAGTCATTAACTACAACTACATTAACAGACTTAAAATATTGTCCATTCAGAGAGAGAGAGAGAGAGAGATACATTTTGGTATTTGGTCTTTTAGCATAATCCAAATGGAAAAGACCTCACTGGAGAATAAATGAATTATTGAGATTAACCTGAAATCCCTCTTACTGTCAGCTCTAGGGATGGTACACTACCCCCACCCCAACTTTCCTGGATAACAAGTTGTTGCTGAGAGGTAATGACAGTGGTTCTGCTACTGAAATCTGATAGGGAGAACCATGATTGCCTGTTGCATTAGTGCTAACTCCAGGGACTACTACCAAAGAAGGCCTAATGTCCAACCCAGCTTCCAGACCCCCCCCCCCCCTTGGCCAGAGAGATGTTCTCCCACCTTGACAACAGCATGCCTGTGGAATATAAGAGAAGTTTGTCCATGCTATCTGCAGCAGAATAGTCTACTCCCCCATCCTCCACCACAACCACCCAGTCTCCTGCTAAGCTACTTCCCTGCTTAGATTATTACATTTATGTTTCTATCCTACTTATCTGATCACAATACTAAATTGTTTTTCTCTCTGCTAGCTAATACTCCACACAGTGCATTCTTTACAAAAATATTTGACTTTCTATCAACTTGTATAAATTTAGTTCATTTCTAATATATGTAACTCAGGATAATTTTGTGGCATGTATATATAGTTTGTTCATTGTATTTAATTGTCTCTGGAGCTTTTCTCCTTGAGACTGCACTGAAAAAGGGTGCATACCCAGTCAGACTATCCCAGTAAACAAATGCTAAACAAATAAGTAAATAAATAATAGTATTGCAGCAGGAAATACTTGAAGATCTACAATTATGGCAAGTTCCTACTCAGCTGTATGTTCTTCATCTTTTTACTTTCAGAAGCACTTTTAGTGTCAGTAAAGCTGAAGAAATCTCATACAGAAGACTGAAAACACTTTTTTTTGCTGTTGCTGTTGCTGAATGATGTAACTTAGATTAAAACATTGAGAGATCTTTAGATGTGATGCAAAGAGATCCCTCCGTGTCTAGTAATGTATTTCTATGAAGTCATTTGTCAAACGTTGGCATTTTTCTGCTTTCAGTATCTTCTATTATGCTTTGTTGGCTTAAGGGCTACTTGAATACAGGACTACATTTCATTTGATAGCCTTTTCCCAAATTAGGATTACCAGCCTGCAGAGCTGTAAGAGTATATGTCCTTTTGTTTAAATGCCACATCTCTGCAAATCTGTTACTATAAGCTGAAAAGTTCCTTGTTTAAGAACTGCATGAAAGCAGAAAAATGTCAACCTTTGACAAATAACTTCATATAAATACATTAGTAGACACTGAGGTTGCCTGAGCAATTTTACATTTAAGTCCTTCTTCTTCTGAGAAGGAAACCAACTCCTCAGGACATTTAGATGTTTAAAATGGGCCTCTCCAAGCATAATATGAGATGGTAGGATTTGTTACTGTAACTCCATTGACAATGAGAGCAGAAAAACATTGAATTTTAATGGATGTTTTTTCTGATACTACAAGATCCTCACCTACTCTTTCATTTTCCTCATGCAGAGCATTGCATGATGGGTCATTAGAGTACAGAGGGACATGTAGAGCATTGCATGATGGGTCATTACAGTACAGAAGGATATGAGCCCTGTTATTCTTAGGGATGTTTTGGTTAAGTCAGTAACGTTCATCGTTTGAATAAAAAAAATGAAAATCCAACATCATTTGAGTCCTTTCCTGTGGGGTCGAGAACAAGTCTCTGTGTTAAAATGACCACTTGAAATCATTTTTTTACATGGCACTAAATATGCATTCTCTATGATAGAGACCTCCAGAGATTTTGTAAGGATCAAACAAGTATTGAGGTGAGGGTTAATATGCACTTCTTTAGTCTCATTTATGTAATACTATGGCTAAGCATTTTATACAGATTGTGCTTAACAGTAGAAAAGCCAAAAGACAAAGCAGCAAACTGAAAATAGGATTTTCTCATCACAAACCTTAGAACCTTCTTGTAAAATGCGGGCATGAGAATGTATGCATCTTACATGTCCAGACTAGAAAAACTTTTGCTGCATGACAGGCTAGAGGCACTGCAAGGTTTGTATCTTGAACACTTTTATTTTTACAAAGGTGTTCAGATCTAACAGGTTATATTGCTTCTTTGTGTGTTGAAGAAGGAAAATGGTATGAATAAAATTAGGAAAATACCCGGAATAAAACACTTTTGATGCTTTTTGCTTTTGGAATGAATTACAATGTCTGAATTTCTAAATATTTCAGAAACTTCACTTGTGTGGTAACTCAATCTTAATGGTATGTTTAAAAATAGGATAATCTCTATAGAATTTATATGTCTACATCAGAATTGTTTGCCAAAACTAGATATTGGTCTTTCACCAGATTCTTGAATTGTCAGTCCTCTGCCAGTATGTGAGAGTACAGTTTTCAGCCATGGCTGTTAGAAGATAGACTAAGCACAGAACAATCTCTTTGCTAACAGATTGATTTAAACGCTTCCTTCTGTTCCTTTTTAATGCCATGAAATAGTCAGACAATGCGAATGTTCCAAAATATGCTCTTATGGCAGGCTAATAGGAGAATAGTGGTTAAGCACATAAAGAAATTAAATGCATTTCACATAAAAACAAACAAATTACACAAGTCGCACAATATTCAACACTACTGCTACTCACCTGTAATGAATTTTAAACCACAACTATATTCTCAGACTATAATGCCCATCTAAATGTCAGAGATAGACAGGCAAATTTGTAAGAAGGTACAACAATAAGTGGTTCCAAGCCAAATATTCATATACTGCCGGAGGCAAGATGGAAGGAAGGGGCCTATCCTGCAGCAATCTTCCTATTATTTGTACATCTACTGTTAAACTGAGTTATCACTCAGCTTTACTATGTACATCATAAGGATCATTGCTACTAAACTCGTGTATTACTAATGGAAAATTACAAAGCAGCATAACTTACAGGGGTCATAGGGGTGGTTAATATAAACCAGTCCCTGAAGAAATGCACCAACAAGGCCTGATATGCCCATAGACTACACATTCAGTTTGTAATGTTTTGAGAAAGTGTGGATGGATGACCATGTTTCAACCTCATAGGTACCCTGATCAGACATAGTTCTAAAACAGGCTGAAATTATAGATTATGATCTGGAAAAGGGAACTACAAACTCCCCCAGTAATGCTTTATTGTATTTATCTCGACAGAAAACAATACAATAAGCTGACCAATTGGAAATAGTCTGTTTTATTAATGGATAATCATGCATTATTTCATGAAATAAGCAATCAGTTGGTCAGTCTTCCAAACAACTTTTATCCTCTCTGTTAACTGCCATGGGGCATACAGTTCATCTTTTTCAGTTGCTTTTACTACATTCTTCCCTTGTGAGCCTATTACTTTGCTTGTAATGATGATGCTGTTTTGTCTCTTGTAGAAGCATTGCATTTTATTGGAAATGTCTTCTTTTGTAGAGAAAACAAGCTAAAGTTTTCTTCATCTTTTTCCTTTTTTCCTAAATGCTGCAGAATATTTTGAAAATGCATATAAAGGAGGAAAGCCACATGAAGAAGCATTCAGAAGGTTGGCTTTAACATATTTAGAAAAAGGATTAATTCTAAGCCATAAATGCCTTCTTACTACAGAAAAAGCAACATCTCAAAAACATTTACTGAGGAGTTTTGTCAGTTGTGATTCCACATTGTCAGATCTTGGATTCAACTTATAAAACATTGTCTCTAAAGGATATATCAGTAATTTCTAACAGTCACATCACCTTCGAACATCAGAATGATAACATGCAATGTAATAGCTTTGTGCATTTCGTAGATCCTGACACTCAGATTAGCTGCAACCTTTTAACTAAAGTTATAACTTCCCTGATTTTTTATCTGATGTTAAAGTTTCTTAACTCATTACATCCAAGTGATGCCTCCAAGTGTATCTACACTTAACTCCTACTGACGCCTGTAGGCGTCAAATATTGCCTGTTCATAGTAAATATCAGCAATCAAAAACCCAGAAGCAAGATGCAGAAGATACCTTCCCCGGAATAAACACTGTCCAGCCACTAAAAATACAGTGCAAAATTTCACTGCTGAATACTCCAGCTGACCAAAACCGTCAATAAGGTTAAAAAACGAAACCAGGAATAATCCAAGGACAACATATTTAATAGACAAAATCAACACCACAAGCGCTTTCGCCTGGTATTACCAGGCTTTATCAAGTGTAACAAATAATACTTTCACATGGTATATTTAAAGTGCTTGGCTCACAACCATTGGTTAATTACTTAATGACATTGATTAATTATGTTAGCATCCATTGAATAAATTTAAAAAATACATAGAATGCATTGAGAAAAAACTTATTATAAAATGAATACAAAACTTTTAAGTTAGGTTAAAAACTGTAACAGTCTAAATACCGATAACACTTCAAATAGTAAAAAAATATTAAAAATGTACTTTTCAAAAACCAGAAGTCAAATACTGACAACTAGAGGTTGAAAATGTCTAATTTAAAAATATATGCAGTTAATATCAGCCCAGTGTGTTGCACTATAGGAGCTACTTAAACTACAAACTAAATGAATAGATAGATAGAGCAAACGCAGAGTGGTTCATATAAAGCACCATGGCCAGAACCTGCCTAGGGTGCCAGCTGAATAAAGGAAGGGAGAAAGGGAACAAACATCTAGAAGTGTGGCCTCAGACCGGAGAGGAATAAACAAGTAGGGGGGGGTTAGAAATTAATCTAGGGAAACTAGGTAGAATTCAAAGAACATTACTTCTAGCTTTAAGAATGCTGGCTAAACTTAAGTTGTCGTTTAAGCCTGGGAATCTTGTCGCATTCAGTCTCAATTGCCAGAACAATTCCCTTGAAGAAAGTGTAGTTTCCCAATCACCTCCCCTCTGGTCTGGAGAAACTTTTTCAAGGACAAAGAAACGAATGGACATGTTAGGACATACCAAGGAATGCTTAAAAAAGGCATTAGTGTCTTTTTTACTTTTGATGTCATAACTATGTTCGTATATCCTTCGTTTCAAAGCCCTTTCTGTTTTGCCCACATAGAAAGATGTGCAACCCTCAAAAACATTTACTGAGGAGTTTTGTCAGTTGTGATTCCACATTGTCAGATCTTGGATTCAACTTATAAAACATTGTCTCTAAAGGATATATCAGTAATTTCTAACAGTCACATCACCTTCGAACATCAGAATGATAACATGCAATGTAATAGCTTTGTGCATTTCGTAGATCCTGACACTCAGATTAGCTGCAACCTTTTAACTAAAGTTATAACTTCCCTGATTTTTTATCTGATGTTAAAGTTTCTTAACTCATTACATCCAAGTGATGCCTCCAAGTGTATCTACACTTAACTCCTACTGACGCCTGTAGGCGTCAAATATTGCCTGTTCATATTTGCATCAATAATTCCAAAACCATACTATGTATAAGGTTTTAAAAGATTTCATCTTAAAGCTTACATAATGGCAAACTCAACTGCATTAATAATTTGGCCTCTGTCTAGTGTAGGTAAATAGGCTTTAACGGTTATTTTTATTATATTAATTTATATAGCTATAATTTTCACATTTTTTTAAATATCTCAACAAGCAAGTAACACAGACATACCTTATTAGCCTAATATGAAAGCTGTCATCTAAATGAATAAAATGCTACTGACACTATGTTTGCAACTTGAGTGGTTGCTGAGATATTACAAATGTAATAGTTACTGTGTTTACTGTGACTTATAAAATTCAGTTTAAGATCTAGAACCTAAAGAATACTACCATTGTAAAAAATAGTTTGTGCTGGAGAGTTTGATGCATGAACATTTTTTAAATTAATTGCTGCATAGGTTCATCAGTTCATAGGTATTTACTAAGCTACTGATCTGTGGGGATCTTAAGAAGCCTAGCCTTACATTTCCATGGTAGTTTTTAGCTCTTATATTTTACATATGAATAACCTAGAGATGGGCCAAAAAAGGATATTTTGGGACATTTACATGTTTCCCCTATCCATGAGGGATTAGGGTGCTAAACTGGGGTGAATTTGCACCTAACCATACATTCATCCAAATTACATTTGAATAAATTAAGAGAATTACTTTGTTTTATGTGGAATAGAAGATGGTTCCATAGAAGCGGTACTCTGTGATGCACATTCCCTTGAGCAGGTGTTCACACAACCATTGGACTTGCAAAGTTTAATAGGTCTTGCAGGAAAGAGTCAGTTGAGGCCGTATATGTGAAGCAGAGGTCAGCTCTCAGAAGCCTGTATGATACCAAGAAGTGGGACAAAGCTTTGAGGTAATTTATATATTTTTTATAATTTAAGCCCCTGATTTTTTTAGTGAGAAAGCATTGTGGTTGCCTCATATGTTTGGACAAGCACATAACACATGGACATCATATTTAATGACCAGCCTGGTGAGACCCAAATACAGTGGACTTAGATGCCATGCCATACCTTTAGATATAAGCTGTGCAATGAAAACAGGCTTCCTAGCAATATGGCATATGTGGTGTCTAAAAGACACTTTATTGTTGACATAGGTTCAGAACAAACTAAATAAATATCCCAAGGTATAGGAAACTTAGAAATTCCTCTTACTAAATAACATAAATTTATTACAAATAAATAACAGATAAGTGCTTTCATCTTTTACAACTTTCAAAGAACCAAGACTTCATCACATTCCCCAGAATCCTGACTACAAGATCAATTGTTAGGGGTGTGGTGTCAGTGTAATAATCACAAGGGAAGTCATACTTGTTGAAGGACATGATTATACATTTCTTAGCATTTAATTTTAGTCCATTGTTTTGACACCAGCTATTTGTTTTGGAAAGGCCCTCTTGGAGAATTTTATGTCCTCTGGGGGGAGATTATGATGGCACCAAGTTTATAGGCATCTGCAAACTTGGTCAGTCATAAACCTTTAACATTTTAGTTGACCTTCAAGAAGTAAATGCCAAAATGGAGTGGCCCAAGGACTAAACCCTGGGGTATACCAATAGTGGCAGGTGTTTTGGAGGAAGGTAAGCCCACCCACCCTAATTTTCTGGGTTCTGTCAGCCATTTTTATACAACTCAACAGATGAGTGGAAAATCCAATGCAGTCACATGCTAGCAGTAGCCTCACATCACTTGCAGCTAAATAGAAATACAGCTAAATAAGAAATTCTAGTTTTCAGCTCCTCCAGTAATTAGACAGATAGTCAGTGAATGGAAAATGCATTTTCCCTAATTGACACTAGCCAAGAACCTTTAAAACTCCAAGAAAAAAACATTAAGGTAAAACAAAAATTAAAATAAAATAAAAACTGTAATATATGAACAAAAAAATAAATAAATAATGGAATGAAAGTATCCAAACCTTAAATGAAGAAATCCAGTCCAGAATCCAGTGCAATCACACACTAGCAGTAGTGTCATGGCAATTAGTGATGAAAGCATGGGGCATTAACAGAGTGATTCAGAGACAGCTGCAGAAAATTCCATCATTTATTTATTTTATTTGCTTTTGTTTACTGGAAAGTACATCTAGGAACCAAAATGCCCATTTGTACCAGAGGAAAGGAGAGAAAAGCTCTAAAACAAGGATAGAAATACATTTTTGACAATTCAAAAGGAAACCGGTCAACAAACATTATTTGCAAAGTATTTCAAAACAACAGTCAACAAACATTATTGACAAAACATATCAGATTAAAGAAATACATGTTTTTAAGATAGTGTGAGTAGAATCAACAATACTACATTGATACACCTGTATAGTATCCATAGTGGACAGAGTTAGGATTGTAAACTTCAGACTATAGGCGTGCTTCATTTGCACAGTTTATTAGTTACCAGGTGATATTTTGGGCAGCTCTGAATTGTTGCAGGTTATTTAAAAGCCACATTTGTTCTGGAAGTCTGTTTCATGACTTAGAGATGGCAACAGAGAATTACGAATCACCTTAATAATTATAAGATTTATTAACTAAAGTTAGGATCTTAGGGTTCTTTTCGGTGCATGCCATTGGATGAGAATTGACAGCAATGGTATTTTAAGTGGATGGTGAAATATTTTGTGTGCTTTGAGTAGGTGGGAGAGGGTGATGTCTTGAAGCTCAAGAAAGTTGAGGGTATTGAGCCATGTAGAGATGGCAGTGGTTTGGGAGGCTGCAGACAAATTTGTTAGTTTTGTTGTAGGTCCTTTCTAGTTTGTGTTTGGTGGAAGAGTTGAGATTAGTGAATATTGTTGAGGCTTATAAGAGGGTAGGAAGGAGAAGGGAGGTGGCAGCTATTTTTTACTATGATCACTTAGTAGGTGTTTTGCTCTGTAAAATGAGCCTAGTTTGCAAAGTGTCTTTTTGACTTCAATATCAATGTACCAATCAAAGTTTAGCATGCCATCAAGGATAACTCCTAGAAATTTTGTATTGGTGACATTTTCAATTTTTGTGTTGTTTAAGAAGCTAATATTAAGGTCAGTGTTGTTTTGATTTATGTTTTAAGAAAGGAATAGGATTAGTTTGGTTTTGTTTGTGTTGAAGAGCAACTGAGATTTATTTAGACAGTTTTCTCGAAGGTAAACGCTTCTTGTTTTATGGTTTATGAGGTGGGAAGAATTGGGGGGTCAAGCAAACTAAAGTTGAGTCATTAGCATATTGCATTATGGTGGCGTGTTTTGATTCCTTGTACATGTCATTAATGAAGATATTGAAAAGTATTGGTCCAAGTATGGGACTTTTGGGGGACTCCTGTAGTGACTGGATGGAATGTGGAGTGGGAGTAATTCCATTTTACAGACTGGGTGTGATTGTTTAGGTAGGTGATTAACCAGCTGGTTGAGAGAGTTGTGAGGCCTATAAGATTTAGTCTGTGGAGGAGTAGTTGACGTGAGACCTTGACAAAAGTTTTTGACAAGTCCAGAAAAAGGGTGGAAACAAAATTACCTGAGTTATTACTTTGCTTGATGGTATCTAGAAAATGTAGCATGGCAGTTTTGGTGCTGTGGTGGGGTGCAAAGCCATGATGAGTAGGAGAAAGTAAGTGGTTATCAAGTAGAAAGGCTAGGAGTTGCTGATGTATGCATTTTTCATGTAGTTTGGAGAGGGATGAAGGATTGCTATAGGGCAACAGTATGACAGTTCAAGTGGATGTACCACCTTTTATAAAGGATGCTTGTCATAGTCCTGGGATATAGTCTTCTGTTATAGATCTATTAATCAGGATAGCAAATGGTGTCAGTAGCTATACTGAGGTATGCAGATGTCAGGTTGTCAGAAGCTAGTGCTGTAGGTTTCAGTTTTTTTAACATCTTTCTTGATGGTATTTTTCTGGATGGCTGTGAGTCTGAGTTGGGGTGTGCAGCTATGGTCAGGGTAGTGGGTTGGTGGGGTTGGTATAGGCTATTATTGTCTGAGTTAAGTATACTACTGGATATGAAGTTGTTTGTTAAATGTGTCTGTAATGTCCCTGCTGGTTTTAGATGGAAAAGGATTTGGGTGGGTTTTCTGCCTGATTTTAGGAGGATGTTTAAATTTTGCCAAAATGTTTCTGAGTTTTTTGTATGTGCGGCCTGGTTTGAGGAGAAGAAGTTCTTTTTATCATAATGAACTTGTGCCTTTGTGTAGTTTCTGAGGCATTGAAATCTATCTAGATAGGATTGGGTCCTGGTTTTGTTCCATTGTTTCCAAGGTTTGTTTCTGGATCTCATGTTTAGTTTAATGGGTTAGCAATGGGGGCAGAATCTATTTTCTGTCTTTTGTGTCTCAGTGGGTATTGTTGGTTTAGTATGGTTAAAAAGGAGATATCGAAGTGACAGTCGGCTTCATGCAGAGGCAGATATTTTAGGAGTTCCCAGTCACATTGTTTAAGTGTGTGATTAAAATATGGATTTATCAAAATTGGTAAAGTTTTTCACAGAGTTGGAATACAGGGGTTTGTGGGGGCTTGTGGTATTCTATGTTGATGTGGGTGGGGTGATTATAATGGACAGAGTCTGGGAAGATGCTAACTACCTTAATTTTTTTAGGGTTGGTTGAGAGAAAGCAGTCTATTATGGATATTTTTTGGATACTTTGGCTGATTGGGTTGGTTGTTGGATCAACTGAGTGAAATGATAAGAGGTTAATATTATGGGGGTAGAGTTAGGTTTGTTAGAGGTCCAATCTATGTTAAGGTCACCGAGCAGGATGGTTTCTTGGTTGAAAGCAGATGATTAGTAGCTAAGTATATTATTGGTAGTCTTGCATTTTTGGAGGATGAGGGATCTAGGAGGCTACGATGATTAGCCAGAGTTTGGCTATTAGTATTTCTTCAGTGCTGTACTGTGGAATAATTGGTAGGTGGGTATGCTGTCGAATACCTAGGAGATGGGTATGTATTTGTAAGGTAGCTTGAAAGATGATGGCCACACCTCCAGCCCATTTACCTATGCAGTGTTTCCTATTGATGGTGTAACTGAGATGAACGATTTTTTCATCCATAATTTCAAGTCTTGACCAGGTTTCAGTGATAACTAGAGTGTGACGTTGGTGGAAATTCAAGCATAAAGGTCATATATCTTTTTGCATATGCTTCTGGTACTGAAATTGTATGTTTTTAGGCTGCAGGAAGAAACTGGGGTTAGTTGCCTTTTACATGATTCTTGAGTAGGGCAGAATTTTTATGGGCAGTTTTGGGTTTGTTTAGGTGGTGCTAGTGTTAGGCCAGAGTTGGGTGTACATCTATGCTCTCTATTAGATTACTGGAGTGAGTGGTGGAGATTTTGAGGTTACAGAGAAGTAGTTTTTGTACTTTTTTGCACTGGAGTGTGGAGATTTGTACTTTGCTCATTAACGAACCATTGTGCTATGAAGCCTGAATTAGCTTGGTATAAAGTTGTGACATCCTTATGCAAGAGACTGTTAGTACAAGGGACTGTAAACTCAATAGTTTACTGCATTAAGATATTAGCCTTTGGAATAGGTATACTAGAAAAAGGCAACACATCTAGTAAGGTGAACAGTACTGAAAATCCATGGTAGATGGCAGCAACAGGGACATAGGGTCATATGTTCATAGGTGCTTACTACTCTATTCTTTTCTAAGGATCTTTAGAAGCCTAGTCATACTTTCCCATGAGGTTTTTAGCTCTTACATTAAAATAAGAATAAAACAGAGATGAGCAAAGCATTTACATGTTGTCCCTGTCCATGAGGGACAAGGGTGCTAAAACATGGGAAAATTGGCAGTTACTCATTCTTTCATTCAGATTACCTTAACAAAGTGGAAGAGAAGTACTTTGCTTTATGTGGAAAGGAAGACAAATCCAAAGAAGTGGTATTCTCTGTGATACATATCTATCCTTCCCACACCTCTCAAGGTCTTAGTGCAAGACATCTGGACGAAGCTAGAAATAATGGGGGACAAGGGTCCAAAACTAGGGACATATTTTAAATATTGCTCCTATAAACTTAAAGTTGCTAGAATAACAGTTTTTCAATTATTATGTATTTTCTGGAAAATACGAAGTCTGAAACTCAACTGTCTGCCATTATTTAGTATTATTTATTTACTTCAATCCTCAATGATTTGCCAAAAAAACTCTAATTTTATGAGGAACAGACTAAAAATATGAGTCAAAAATCTGGACATTCTGAGAAAATCTGGACAGTTGAGAGGAATGACTCCTCCAACATGTACTATTTATGTTGTAAAATCATTGAGATTTATCAAGCAGGTATTTATGATATCGCTGGACTTGTAAATGGTAAGTAGGTCTGACAGGATAGAGTCTGCTGAGGCTCTGTATACAAGGTAGAGATTGCCCTGCCCTCAGTAGTATGTATGACAAGAGAAGAGGGACAAGGCTTTGAGATGGTCTTAGTTTTTATGATTCAGATATAAATCAGATATTGTATGATTTGTATTGTATGTATGTATTTGTATATATATATATATATATATATATATATATATATATACTTGTATGTATTGTAGATGTATGACTTGTAGATATTTCAAAATCAAACAACAGAGCTGGGGAGTCTCTCTTCTCTAATACTGTTAGAAAATTCTGAACTTTCTTCCCAGTGAACTTTCCTCACTTCCCTCTGTATCACTTTTCAAAAGTAAACTAAAACTCTTCCTCAGAACACACTGGTTGTGCCCCTGTACTAAGCCTGACTAAGCAACTAGCTCTTCTATCTTGCTTCTGCCTACCCTCTTCTTCTCATTAATCAAGTCCAACTCTCCTTAAATACAACTTACCCTTGTCCTACTATATACTCTTACTTGCATCTTCAGGAAACTTATGATTGTGACTTTTTTTTTTACTAAATAATTATAGTATAACCTGCTTTCTTTTTTATATTATGTATTAACCTGCAGTTTTTGTATTGTACCTGCATTTCTCTGTACTATGTTTGGTATGTCTACTCTCTTTGATAATCTCTGTACTATTCCTACAACATACATTGTACATATTAATAGTTGTTTATGAATCTTGTGTTTATATGAGATGTTTTGATTTTGTTCTCATGGAGCTTATCTCCCCGGGCCTCTACTGAAAATGGACATATATCCATTTAGACTAGCCTAGTCAACAAATGTAAAATAAAAATAAAATAAATTTAGGACATTGATTTTCTTAGTAGTAAAGCACCATGGGCATTCAAGTTGTGTCAAATGTTTAGACAGGTACGTACTGAAGGGAGCATAATACTAAATGATGAGGAATACGGTAGAATGACCACATCACCAGATACGAATGCCATAGGTTTAGTAATAAACGGTGCAATGAAAAGGGGCTTTTCCACAGCAGTGGACATGTGGTGATCAAAGGACAGTTTATTGTTTAAATTTATTCCAGGTCCTTGATTACTAGATTAGTATTCAGGGTTGTGTTGTCAATGTGATAGTTACAAGGGACTTCTTGCTCACTGAAGGATACTATTATACGTGTCTTGGTATTTAGTTTTAGGCCATGGTTTTGATGCTAGCAATTGATCTGGAAAAGATCATCTTGGAGAATATTGCTATCCTCTGAGGAGTTTAAGAGGAGTTTAAGATTACATTAGGTTTACAGCCACCTGCAAACATGATCAGCCATAAACCTTAAACAGTAGTTTTTACCTCTTAGAAGTAAATGTCAAAGAAGAGTGGCCCAAGGTCTACACCCTAGGGTTTACTGCAAGTGACAGGTCTTTTGCAGGAGGTAGGGCAGCCCACCTTATTTTCCTGGGTATTTCTGAGCCAGTTTGCTATGAATGAGCTACAGGAGGATTAATATTTAACTGGGATAGTTTTCCTACAATATCGGAGGGTCCGATGCTGTCAAATGCCTTTGCGAGGTTTAGGCATGCTGTGTGAACTGATTTGTCCTCATCCATTGTTTCAGTAACCTTCTCAAAGACATCAAACAGGATAAGTAGGCAGACAAGTCCGAAATGGCTAGGGTTAAGGGTTTGTAAGTTTCTTATTTCTTTATTTATTAATTCCATAATTACTCTTTCCAAAGCAGTCCAAATTAGGCTGATCAGACTTATGGGTCTGCAGTTTCCTGAGTCCACTGATGCCCCACCTTTGTGTAAGGAGATAATGACTGCTGTTCTCCATTCATCTGGCTCAAAACCTGCTTGGAGGCTGACACTGAATAACCCATGTAGGGGGTCAGACAGGCTGTCTGTATCAGGCTGGTCAGTAAGCAGCATGGTATGTTATCCAACCTAACAGAAGCAGTGTTTTTGGCCTTGGAAAGTGCCTTGAGGACTTGTTCATAAGAGATTTGATGGGGAGGTGTAGATGTGAGTATGAGATCTCGGACTGTAAGAGGATAAGAGAAGTGAAGTTATAGCTAAATTTATCTCTAGTAAATTCACTGTGTCCTCTGGGTCCAAGCATGTGACATCATGTATTATTAGCTCTGCACAGTGCTGGGCATTGTTTCTAAGGTTTCTAATACAGTTAAAGAGAGCTTTGTGGTTGCCCTTTCCCTGGGTAACACTTTTCACTTCATAACTGGCTTTGGTTGACTTGATCAGAGTCCAAAGTTCCCTGTTAAGTTTGGCAAGGGCTTTTTATTTTTTTTTTTTCATCTTGAGAATTGCATTTATTGTTACATTCAATTAGTTTTTCTTTTATTATAGAGCCTGTTTATATTTATATTCCAGCACAGGGGTTTATTTTTAAATTTGGTGTTGCGTTTACTTTAGAGGGGGACAGATGCATCTATGCAGCTATACATACATATGTGCATAGAATTTTACAGTAAAGAATTCTGCATATGCAGTGGAGTCATTGAGTTGGAAGGGGATGTTGAATTTAGCTGGTCATCACTTAGTTTCAGTAGATTAGCCTTAGCATAATTTCTAAATACCAAGGTATTGGTATTTAGAGATTATGCCAAAGTTAATCTCTAAATACCAAGGTATTGGAGGATTCTTCCAGATTCAGTCTTAAGGTGAATTTGACTAACTTGTGGTCTGTTTTGAATAGAGAGGGAGTTACAATTGGTAGGGAGCAGAGCTGTCCCATTTTGGTGAGGGCCAAATCCAGGATTTTATCACCCTGGTTGGCATGTGGACTAACTGGTGCAGATAGTCTGAATTACTGAAGTTCAGAAATCTCTGGACATACATGTTAGAGAATGTATACATCTCTCAGTTAAGGAAGGGGAATTTTATGTCTCCTAGAAGAATGGTGTTTGGCTTAATGCATAGGGACTTCATACTAGCTGTACAGGAATGGAGTTTGTAAACCTGTGCTGTCCTCAAACAGGGCTCTGTGGGATGTGTAGAATACTGATTTTTCTGAACAATGATGTATGTGTAGCACTGACTATCCTTGCTAGGGAAACTTCAAGTGGGTGTAATGGAACATGATGGAAGTATCAAAGACATCCATTTCAAGAATGCTACACCAGTTCCTTGATATTATGTTGCAGAATGCGAAACAGCATATGTAGTTCCCACAAACCACAAGGGAGAAAATATTGGGCTAGGCTTATATAGGCTCCAGGGCTGTTAGCCTAGTACACACCTATGAACCTATGTGGATATTCTGTGAAATAGCCTATTTCCCTGAGGTGCTAGAAATCATTGACTGCACCCATATTGCCATTATGGCCCCACTTGGTCCACATGGACACAAGTGTCTCAGTTGGAAGTGTTTCCACTTCATTAATTGGCAGATGATACGCAGGGTATTATAAACAATGTGTCTGTATTCCATCCAAGTAGTTCTCACCATTTGCACATCTGTCTCATATCTGATCTAAATCAGTGATTTCTGCAGGGTTGCTCCCGACAGGGCTATCTGAAGCATGTGTCATTATACCAATACTCAATCCATGGAGCACGGCATAAATAGTAATTCAGCAGTGTCACAGGCCTGCAACATCGCTGAGCACTGGATTGTTTAAGGCCCTCTCACTTGCGGCATTGCTCTGGTGGCATGCTACAGCATGCTTCTGAGATCTGCAGCTAGATATTGGCTGTCTTTGCAGTGCTAAACAACATGGAGGTATGCATGTATGTGCCACACATTCTTGTAATCCATACCATGGTCCTAGAAGTGCCATACCACTATAGTATCATGATTGGTGATGCATTAACAAGTTACTGTACATTAAAGTGGTATGTACCAGCATATCTATTATCCCCCCCCCATGCATGTCTGTTGTTGTCGCACTGATCTGCTGTGGTATTGGGCTACATTGTGCTGCCCTGCTGCTTATTGATGCAAGTCATATGGTTCCCACAATGTGCATCAACATAAATCTGCTACCACTTTCCTCCTGATATCAGTCTGTGAAGTGGCTGTGGTTTCTGGAGGGGCTGAGATTTGAAAGGGTCCTATGAGATGCAGGGGGGATACAAAATATTCCTCCACTTCCTGCTTTGTCACAACTATAAGTACCCACTGAGGAAATTCTATGTGAGCCTGCAGTACAAAATAGCTGCCTGACATGCCTTAACAGGATGGTGAGTGATGCCACACAGGCATCTCCCACTCTGGCGAGCAGTGCCAGCATAGTTACAGTGACCTGAAGAGGCACCACCCTGATCTTCTCTGCCAGTGGGAAAAGAGGTTAGGGAGAGTGAGTCAGGAAAATTGTCTGATGAGTCAGAAAAAGTCTGCAGGCATATCTGTCAACGTATAGGGAGATGTATATAGAATAGGTGTTATACCTGCATATCTCTTAGTCACTTGCTTCACTGTCCTTGTTTGCAGTGCTGTTGATGTTTTAACCACTGCTTATGCTTTGCTCCATTGTACATGTTATATAGACTGTAATTACAAGTTAAACTGTTCTACTGTCTCTCCTGTCACTAGGTATCCCCAAGTGTCATGTTTATGCAGATAGAGATAACAGTGGATGTGCCACTTCCTCCATGGGTGCCATCATCTGCTTTGGGCTAAGTGTAGTTGGCCTTGTTCAGTGTCACTTTCCTATCTGTCCAACATGCTGTCAATGTACACTGCCCTTGTCAGCCTACCATAGTTTACTCTTCCACTGACTATTCAACTGCCCCTGCCTGTGTCAGTTTCACCTGATTATGCTTCATGGGGGTTATTATAATTCAGATGTGTTATTACTACAGGGTTTAGGCATCTCATGTGTATTCCTTTTGGAATGTTAAGGCAGGATATAAGTAGCAATGTCACCCCAGTACCACACAAGCCAACATTTGTTAACATGAATACCATCTGCTGCTAAGCTTCTAAAGGCTGGACTTCGCTGTCCCTTGCATCTATACTGTTTGCCACTTGTGAGTGAACTGTGCCATTCTCCTATAGGTGGTTGGTTATTCAGCATGTAATATTGCCCCTTTCTATACACATAGTTCTGTAGTACATTTGTGATAGGCCTCTATATTGCTTTTGGTTTGCCATTGCATACTTAACTACACTTCACTCCTCTGGTGTCTGTATTGTCACACATTGTATTACACAGTACTGATAACTGCTCTTGCTTTTATTTTTCTCTTTATTACAGACTTTTCCATCCTTTGTTGTCTTTGTCTATCTCCATTTGAGTTCATATTTTATTCAGTGTGCAGTGTTGAGCATGGTAATGGATGAGATACAACAGAAGCCACCATGTTGTGCACCTGCCTGGCTATCAACTGTTGGGTTCCCAGCAATCTCCAAGCCCAGATACCTAAAGAGTGCTGAAGGTCATCCTACATAGGAGGTGACGTAGAGGGCTTGATGATGCACTTCCTGTGGTGGGGAGTGTAGGTTCTCTATTGGTGGCCATCAGTGGGGGTTCAATTGGGTCCCTTGTGAGAAGTTAGAAGGCCGAGTGATGACCTTGGTGAACCAGTGACTGGACACCCATATTGACAGCCTGAAGTGCATCCCTGTGGGACATACAGAGTCATACAGCTGCCTGGCCTCAACCAGTAGGCCATCATTGACAGGGCCCAGGCATGTGGCCAGTCACACAGGGGACTAACTTCTGGTTGAGTGCAGTACTGTACAGCTTCACAGTCAACTGTCACCTCACACTATCCCTCATCATGGTGATCCTTTTCATTGTATTACATTTTCCTCCCCAGTTTATACTCTAATCCTCCCCATCATCAATTGTTCTCGCTTTGTAGTTTTGTGTTCTTCCTGTGTGGTCCCCTATTTGTGTCATCACCCTCACCTTCTGCCATCACTCTAGTTTTCTTCATACTCCCTGCTTCTCCTTGCTACCTTTCTCCTCAAACACTCATGAAAATATAAGAAAATTGGCACATGCCATATACACTCTACTGTCTTTGTGACTACCCAGGTCATTGCAAAATCTATTATCTTCTCAACAGCAAATAGAGGACTTATTCTGACTTGCTTGTGCAACACCCTTCCTACTGCATACTCAGTCTAAGTTCATACTCCCTGCTTCTCCTTGCTACCTTTCTCCTCAAACACTCTTGAAAATATAAGAAAATTGGCACATGCCATATACACTCTACTGTCTTTGTGACTACCCCAGGTCATTGCAAAATCTATTATCTTCTCAACAGCAAATAGATGACTTATTCTGACTTGCTTGTGCAACACCCTTCGTACTGCATACTTAGTCTAAGTTCAAACTATACTACTTTGTACTATTTTCCTCTTATGACCCACATAACTGATTTTATGAATCATAAATCTGGTTTGGTGTATTCTATCCTTTTTTGCCATATGTCTGTTTTTCAGTTCCTTCTTGTTTGTTTGTTTGTTTTCTTCAATTACTTTGCATTTTTGCATTATGTCTATGTTTCTTGTTTTGTTTCTTAATTCTTTCCTTTGAATTTTCTAATTTTTTCATTGATGCATCTTCTCAAATATTGTAGATTTTTTTCTACATTGTAGTAGTTGTGTATATGTGTGGATTTTTTTTTGTAGTGAGGTATTGTGTATAGTTGTTTATTTTAGTCGCTGTGCTATGCAGAGTTCGAGGCTAGCAAACAAGTGGAATACTAGTTACACATACAACAAGACAAAGTAAAATGAACAAAAGGTTCAACTCTCCAAGTTGCATGTGCCCATGTGAACAAGTTCCTAGAATAGCACAAATTTAGGTGACATTTGTGAAAATGAAAATGTCAGCAATAATAGTGCATGTGCAGGGTAAAGGGCATGGCATAGAAATAGTGAACAGTGCAAACCTGCCAAACTATAAACACGTGCACAATAAAGCAGAACGTTAACACAACAATCTCCCCAAAACAGTAAAATACCTTATATAACATAGAAACTTGGCAAACAACACCCTAAAAATACAAGCATGTAAGGTATGCCTAGCAAATAAAGACCACACAAGACAACAGATATGCATCAATCCACATGCAAGAATAGCCATGCCAGAGTGATGCACATTACTGCAATATGCAAAAGGCACAGATACATGGTGTTTCCTTATTCAAATATTTGAGTCCTTGAGTTCTAGTCCTGTGTATAAAGTAAAATAACATTGTCATTGTCATCACTGTGTAGTCACAGAGCAATTTTAAAATGAAAGAGCAAGCCATGTATAACGCATGTGTGCGTATACACACACACACCTGCATACTCCCCAAAGTACAAATATCCACAATGTAAGCTTCCCCCATACACATCACAGCTCCCCAACACCAGCCCAATGTCCACATGCAACACTAAGTGCACTGCAGTGTCCATATATGTTAAATATACAAAGACCGAAATTAAACATAAATTCTATAGAAACAGTAATACTGTTCTGATGTGCACAGTGCTAAAAGCAGATTAACATATGCCATTCACATATTAGAAAATGTCTAGCCCCTGTGTCCCAAATGTACATCTTGACACCTGTAACTGCTAACACCTAAGACAGTTAAGATACAGTAATGTAGTATCTCCAGCATGTTGGCCTGCATTAACTCAGTGATAGATGTCCTACACTGTTTTGTCAGCTTTCCCATCACACTAACAGCAATATGTTGTATGTAGATGTTCAAGTTGTTTCATATCCACCTCCATTGCCTATGTGCACACCATTGTTTCTAAATAGTTGCCTCTTTGTGCCTTACCTATTTCTTTGTCTTTGTGGAAGGGGTGAGCCTATTTTAGCAACAGGTATATAGCCAAGGACACCAGGGATTCCTAGCTTTCCTGCCATGATGAGTTCAAGTGTGGGCAACAGGTTTGTAGACATACTGCTTCTGTGGTGTATTTTCATTCAACAATTTTGATCATTAGGGCTGCACAGTGGTATAGCAGTAGTGCTGTCACCTCGCAGCAAGAGGAGGTTCTCCAGCTCGATTCTTGACTGGACTGCCTTCTGTTTGGAGTCTGCATGTCCTCCCTGTGTTCATGTCAGCTTTCTCCGGGTACTCCGGTTTCCTCCCACAATGCAAAGACATGCGTCTGGAGTGTTTCTCCCCGGGCCTCCACTAAAAATTGGCTTTGTTCCAAGTTGAACTTTCCCAGTAAACAAATGTTAAATAAATAAATAAATCATGGAGTATATCTTTAATGAGTCATATAGAATATATCTTTAATGAGTCATCTAGAACATAGTGTTAGCACTTGTTGTGGTGGTTACTGTGTGTGAGTGCATGTTAGAGTGTTATCAGTATGCTTGTATTATTGCTTTAATTTACTAATATTAGTTCTGTGACTGCTTCTGCTTTGTGTCGGTGATGGGGTATTTTTATGCGCTGGCATTGTTTTATTTTCGATTTCTGTGGGTTCAGTAATCTCACTGCTTTTTCCTTTAAAGTAAATGGAATATATTTTTATGTATTTATAAATATATATATTTGGTATGTACCTCAAAAGACATCTACTACAACTGGAAAGGCCACAGAAATACCTCACTAAGAGGATTACTGGCCTCAAACAGATGCCCAACGCAGACCGTCTCAAAAAACTCCAGCTTTACTATGTCGCATATCGCCTACTCAGAGGTGGTCTCTGCCTAACATACAAAGCTATGTCAAACCCAGAGCTGTTGGACATGCTCCACTTAAAGAAATCCCAATCCCTCTGAGTTACACGCTCTAGGGACCTAAACCTTGTCAACATAATAAACAGAACATGCCGGAGGGATAGATTCCTGTCCCAGAGACTTCCCATACTCTGGAATAAACTACCTATCTATATCAAACAAAGCTCCTCATTAGCACTATTCATGAAAAATCTTGATGATTGGATGGGAAATAGGAAATTCACCCTGGGGATCACCTCTGTGGCTCTGCTCGACAGTGGCACAGGAAAATAATTTTCTTGGGGGGCAAAAGCCAGGGTACCTTTTTGGCTGGGCTTGTATAGGTCCCAGGGCCGATAGCCTAGCACCTACATATGAACCTATGTTATGTTAGTCAGTGTCAGTGATTTGGGGTTTTTCTTAGTTGAATATAGTGCTGGTGATTGTGCTCTGCTTTAAAAAATAGTTGTGGTTTTGTTTTTACTGTGTATTGCATTTTACCTTTGAAATGCATCTTTCCCATTATAGTGGATGTGAAAGTCTGAAAGTTTACTTCAGAGGGTCATGGTTACAAGATGACAATGAACTTCATCTTGTAGCCGTGAGTTTTGAGTTTGATTCCCTAAGTTAATATTTGGTAACTGTCAAATTACAAATACATAAATATAAATAAAGGATTTCAGCCAAATTCATTAACAGCTAGACTAAGTGCAGATATTGTGTATGTGGCTTGGCACATTGCACACACAAGAGTGCACTATTTTTTATTCATTAAATGGCTCTACACTTAGTATAGAGGCTGCCAAAGAAAGGTAAATGGCAGAATATGCTAATGAAGGTAGAAGTAGCTGAATTGCATGCTAATTAATCGATCTGATATGGCATGGCTATTCATGAAGCCATTTGTCCTGAATCCAAAACTCTTTGGATTATAGCCACAATGCATTTAGGAAAAAAATTTAGCATTTGATACTGCCATTAGACATTTGTATATGCAGCAGGCTTTAATTAAATTTTCTGCTGTTACGCTTTCCAGACTTCTGCCAAAAAGAAGAGTGTTTTTTATACTCCTTTTGATTTAGTATCGATGGCATGACACAGAAAACTGTACAATCAGCTGGGTAAACAAGTAAATATTATAGTAAATATGCATCCTCATCTGAGGCCCAAGGTAAGTGTGGAACCTGTTAGAAATAAAAATAATTGCTTAGTTCCATATGCAAGTAGTTATATGCACCAAAGATGAGGCATCTGTCAGGTGCATAGTAATATCAGTAATACCATATGACTGTGATGTCTGCAATATCCACTTATGGACTTTACAAAATAATGCCCATTAAGCATTGTATTATCTCACACATATATGGAACAGTAAGTACATTAAAAATATGTAAAAGCCAGTGCACAGACATCCATCATTTGCACAGGGTGGTGGTGGTGGGGTAGAACGCATGATGACAAGCCTAACACCAGAGATGTGAATGTGAATTATTGAACTGTATTGTCTACCTGGAAATTCTGCAGTATACCCACTGGTTTTGGTCTCCATGTCAGAACCAACATCAATAAATTAAAATAATTATTAGTGCACACAAGTAAATACTAACCCCCAAAAAAGTAAAGAAAATGAAAAGCAAGCAGACAGGTCATGTAAGGAAGATAATAGTTGTGTAACTGATTCATATTTTGCAGCATTAACCAAAGCATTGTACAGTTTCCCAGTATAAATGGGTAAAAGTGTTCTTGGAGGTTCAGATGTGTGGAGGGGGGTCAGTTATATATCACAGGTGTAATACATATGTGGGCTACAAATGACAAACCCCTTTCCTTGCTAAAAAGTGATAGAACACCCTTGTGCAAGAACTTGCCAGATGGACATAGAAAATGTCATGTTACACTCTTTACAAACTTTTCTAATGTAACAAATAGCTTATATATATGCTTATGCCACCATCAAGGAGCAAACAATGCTTACACTAAGCTATGGGTGTATTGCAAAATGCAATCCATCACAAAGGCTGAAATACAGCATTTTGTAAAAATCAGCAACTTGCGTTTGCATCAATTATTTGTAACACTACAAATGTGTTTTGCAAGCAATTAGCAGCATGCAGGCCTATGAATAAACAGTCTCCCCTACCATGATACACATTTCCTTTACACCACGATTACCTTGATATAGTGCAGACTCATTACTGTGAGCAATGTGAATATGCAAATTATGTGTGAACTCATTAGCATTCATAAATTCCAAAATGTGCACTATGTGCAGAAAAGTAAACATGATATAAGGACCTACATGACTGCATGCACAGGCCCTACCTATACAAAGATGAGCACTGAGAAGTGTTACCTGCTAAGTGCTTGCAAGTATTAATGATTACTCTGACTGCAGTATCAATCAGGTTGTGTCCAGGAGAAGGTACTGACAAGAAATGTTGTGACTACCATTGACTGACTTAGGAGAGCAACATTCCTAACATTCATATGAATTCTTTCTGACAATAGTTTCTGCTTCTCAATACAATTCTGTCTGCAATTCTAAGGAAGTAGATTATTCATTGAAGAATATATCAGCTGCAAGGTAAAGCGCATAGCAGTCTTGTTACAGATGGTTAGATATTTGAATGATGTTCACAAAATAAAAAGAAGCAAATTGCAGTGTTCAGAAGTTTTATTTTATATAGTGTGAGGAAAGATTATATGCCCTGCTGCCAGTATCACAGCCATCCAAGCAGCTAACTGCAAATTACACAGCAGACATGGTTGGTGAAGGTAGATATGTTATGCCTTTTAGAGCACAAAGGTATGGTGTTGAGGAGTCCAGGATTTTTGTGGCACTCTTCATGAAGAACTACAGTTGGAGGCTACTCCAGGGGAAATATACCAGGTTTCAGTATAATGCTGAGGCTTGGAATACCTTTTCCAAGGCTGTCTCAAGTGTACCTAGAATCCCACACAATGGGGAGCAATGTTATTACCACTACAGTGACATAAAGAGATACCAGAGGGACCTCCTTAGCTGATGGGAGGATAAATTTAAAACTGCAAACATCCCTCAGTTGTGTAAGTATAGTGACCCATAACATGTCTATGAAAAGGCATTAATTAGCCAGCCAATGCAATAGGTATTCATTATGCCTTCATATATATATCCTGTGGAGTTTGCTACTAGTACTGTGCCTTCTAGACTGTGCAGCTGCATAGGTAGGATGTTTAATGTCCACCACAGAAAACTTGTGTGTGACTAGGGGAATATAGTGACAGGTAAGCAAAGCTTCAGTGTCCAATGTGCTGTGTCCATTTCCACTGAGGAGAATACATTTAACTTTGGCCACAGCTCCCATTGCACATAATCCCACTTTTAACATAAACATCCTCTCTGCAACACATCAGTAAGATCATCCTCTCAAAAGTGCACTCTCTTCCCATAAGAGTCAGACTTCTCCTATGATGTTTGCAACTAATACTGTGTTCTCTAAATTATGTAACTAGATATGTAGAAAATTCAATTCTCACCATGAGAAACTTTTGTGCGTGTCTGTGTCTGGAAGTAGAAATAATGACAGGTAACACTTCAATGTCAAATGTGCTGTGTTCACTTACATTGAGGCAAATGCATTTAACTTTGCACACAGCTCATTCTGTACTTTATCCCCCTTTTAAAACAAATTTCCTCTCTACAACACACTAATGAGGTCATCCTGTCAAAAGTACACTCTTCCTTCTTAAAAGTCAAACTTCTGCTGTGGTGCTTTGACTAATACTGTGCTAATTGGTAGGAAGTTTGATTCTCACTGTGAGAAACGTGTGTGGCTATAATGTCAAGCACATACAGCTTCCTGAACTGACATGCTGCATCAGCTTCCACTCAAGGGAAAAAAATAAACATGAATATTACACAATCCCATTATTCCAGTTTTATCACAAATATCTTCTCTGCAACACATTGATGAGGTCATCCTGCCAGAAGTGCACTCTGTCCCCATAACAATCCAACTTCTCCTGTAGCACTTGCAGCTAATACTGTGCTCTCTAGATTGTGTAATTGGTTAGAGAGGTCGTTTGATTCTGACAGTGGTGAACTTGGGTGTCTGTGAAGTTATAGTGTCATGGAAGGTAACCTTTAACAATAGATGTAGTGTATCTACTTCTACTCAGCAGAAAACTTTAACTTTACACACAGCTGCCTCTGCAGTTTATCCCATTTTTAACACAAACTTCTTATTTGCAATACACTGATGAGGTCTTTCTTTCAAAAGTGCACTCTCTCACCCCTTAAGAGTTAGATTTCTCTTGTGAAACTTGCAGCTAATATTATGCTCTCTAGATTATTTAACTAAATTGGTAGCAGGACGTTCAAATCTTACAGAGGAGAACTTGTGTACGTGGCTAAAATGCCAGTTACATATAGCTTCCTAAACAATCATGCCATATCAGCTTCCACTCAGCACAAGTTTTTAACATGGAAGAAGATGGCCTCACATCCACTTATCCCACTTTTACTCTAAACATCTTCTTTCCATCCCACTGATGAGGTCAGCATGTCAAAATTACACACCATGACCTTCCAACTCAAAATTCACCTGTGGAGCTTGCAGCTAATTCTGTGTTGTATAGATTGCGTAAATGGATTGGTGGGGGGTCAAATCCAACATTGAGTAAATAATGTCAGTGTATGTAGTGTCATGTACAATTGTGTCTGTGACAACACCCCTTATGTAATATTCCACTTAGGTGACATATTTTCCTTGGCAGACAATTACTGTATAGATTTGTATTACCCCCAGGCAATAAGCATTTTTGGAAACACAACTTTTACATCATGCTATCAAAAAAGAACCACATTAAAGTGCAAATATGAGTTATACCGTGGCACTGGCTGTTGATACTGTGCTCTGTAGACTATGTAAGTGCAGAGAGAAGAAGTTGAATCTAGCAATGATGGACACTTGCCTGTGTGTGTTTGTCATGCTATGTAGAGAAGGCTTGTAATGCATGTAGTGTGAGTAGCTGTGTAGTGTTACTGTGCACTTCACTGCCTTCATCCATTTTTAGAAGAACATCAAAGTATGAAAAAAAGGTAATGTCAAATGTGCACTGTCACAATTGTAAAAGACCATTTTCTGTGGTATGTGCAGTTCAGGAAATGTTCTGTACCTCATGATCTTAGGCAGTCTGTTCAAATCCAGCCATTACTCTTTAGACTCATGTGGTCAGTATGCCTGTGAATCTGCAGGTAGGTAACAGTGCTGCCAACCAGTGATCTGCTGTGTACATGTATGGAAAGGGATTCCTATTACAATGTATTCTGCTCCTTTTTAACACAAAAATGCTTTCTTTAATAATAATGATGCCATGGAATGACATTTGTCTTTTCCACAAAAATTACTAAGGTTGCTAATAAGACATGTTTGAATCCATGATTATCCACACATTGTGCCTGTTTGCCATTCTTCCATCACACTGATGATTGTATTATGCATCATGTGTCTGGGTATAACCAGCAGCAGGCACTGTTGTGTGAAAAACACACATATAGCAACAGTATTTTAAATAAAACACAGGCATACATTTCCCTTGCAGCAATAAAATTATGTTAAGGCTTCAAAGACCAAAATATCTCACACTTGTGGCACCATGGTACATTTATTCTTTCCAATATAATGTAGCTTCCATCATCACATAGTCAGGTGATCAAAATCCATATTGGTTGACTGTAAGCATTGCATGTCTTAATGCTGTTATGGTATGAATGACATCCACAAGTCCCATAAATTGTACAATTACAATGAGAGAAACCTCTTCCACCCCTTTTATCTCATACAAATTTTAACATGATCATATGATGCAATGACTTCACATACGTGGAGTTTCACAGTTTAAGGCTTCCACTGTGAAGCATGTGATTAATACACATACTTGTAGTCAGTGAGCTTACATAGCTTGCTGTTCAATTCCAACCAAGGTAACATTCTATGAATGTGACATCACAAAAACACAGCATGAAGTTACTGTTCTCAATTTTATTGATTTATTATTAATGCAAATACCATATGTGTTGTTTACATGCTGTTATGGCAGTGTTCGCTGTAATGTCTAGAGAGTATGCCCAGTATAATCCTGTATTAAATGCGCTCCATTTACAGAGACATTGAAGTATGCAATATCATCAGATATGTGTTATCATTTGTCATTTGTGTATTTTGATTATTATATTACTGTTTATCCACACACATATATATATATATATATATATATATATATATATATATATAAAACTCATGCTTGTCTAAGACATGTGTCAGTGTAATATACCCCCCATCTATGGTTGACCAATGGCAGATTTTAAAACATATCCCTTTCTGTTGTGCATGACACAGCTGCTGTATGACTAATGCCTTGTTTATACAGGATGGAGTGGAGGACACCGCAATACAGTCAGTAATCATGCATACAATCCCTGTGTATACATATAATTTTCAATAATTGCACTGTATGTGAATGCCCAATAAATACATCTACTGTGCTCGCTATCTACTATCTCAACTTGGCATATTATCAACATTAATATCATATTTACTTCCCTTTCTTACAATGTTACATTGTGTCCCTCTCACATCCATTGTTAGCACGTCCGTTTTTAAACTATGTACATTGGTATACAGTTGTAAACAGGATTATTTATTATTATCATCAATATGGACTTCTTCCTATTAAAAATGTTTCTGTCTGGCCTCTTCACATTTGAATGCATTAACTGAGTACATTTTTTCCATTTACCCCCCCCCCTTCATAATTAGCCCTGCACTGTTCACATTGTATTCTGTGTAAATTATCCCAGTTTCTTATCCCTGCATCTACATGCTTGAAAGTCTCTCGCCTTCACTTCAAATAAGCTGTCCATACATGCTCACATTATAAGTCTGCCTACAAGCAAGTATTTTTGTTTACACTGTGTGCTCATGCACATTGTTGCTGGCCATGAAATGGTGCTTGGAATGGTGTAAGAGGATGAGCAGCATGCATATTCATTGAACCAGCTGCTCATCTGGCTAACAGGCTGCAAACGTGTAGGCTTCTGGCGAACCCCCACATGATTGCAATGAATCCCAGGGCTGGTCTTTGGCATGGATAGAATCATAAAAGTAAAAGGATAATAATAGCTCTCATTTGGGATTCGAACCTAAAACCTCCATCATCTGCTGCTGCTATCACAGTCAATGGATCAAAAAGAGCCTCAGGCAGGTGTTGAGTTTTCCCTTAAGAGCTTTAGCTTTTTAGCTAAGGACCCATACCCCCCCCCCCCCCAGGCAGTATAGTGATTAAGGACAAAATAAGAAAATAGAAATACAGATAAATCCCTCTGCTTAGGCACTGTTTCAATCAAAGAAGTGAAAGGATAATATTAGGTCTCATTTCAGATTCAAACCTAAGACCTCCTCAAACCATGCTGTTGTCACTGTCTGTCTAAAGGCACTTGTTGGTACAGTGTAAGTGACACCAGTTCCAGAATTTTTGGAAGGGGAAAATAATATGATTCTCTCCATATTTATAGGGCTATGATAAGATGACATATTAAGGTATATGGATTAAAAAGGATTTGATTAGGGCAGCTAATGATATGTTGAAGTCTAAAAAATGAGAAACTGGTAGCTCTTAATTAAGGATATGGGTAGTAAGATACAAGCAGTGAAATGTTTCTTGTCCCTTTTGCATACATATCAGACACATGTTTCTCAACAAGAGGATAATCTGTGGTCCATAATTAATTAAACATTTGAATGGATTTATATGGGAGAGGAAGAAGCCAATATTTTGTGGGATAAGTTGTTTGTCCCCATAGAACAAGGTGGTTTAAGCTTACACAATTTGAATGGATACTTTAGAACTGTACAGTTGAGGTGCAATACGTATATATAAAACAGAAGGAGAAGGTTACAAATTAAAGTTGAAAGGCTTGATGGTTTAATGAGGGGAGTGATTCAAGAAATAAGTAGAGAGCATTATTTTGGATACAGGCCCTTAAGTAGAATAGCAACAACTATACAGAATATTATATTTATAAAACAGAGAAAGGAGATTTTACCAATATGAATGACTGCAGGTATGGCTACAGAAAATATGCAAGAAGTGTCTGGAATTTATTGGAGAAATTCAGCAAAGGAACCAGTGTATTGAATGAAAATAACTATGGAGGGAATGGTAACAGAGTGGGAATAAGCCAAGCTTACATTTGGACTAAAGTTAAAGAATACCTTCCCAACCAGGGACTGATAACACAGCATAAGCAAAGAAAAGGGGATAGAAGAGTGCTAAGTGAAAGACTAGCTCTGGTTGAGTATTTAGTTGAGTCTAGAACAGACGTTACAATTAAACAATAGTCATTCATACAGCATATAAAACACTGGACACTATGTGGACAAGCACTGTCCACATAGTTGCTAACCAGATACTCCTGACAGTGACTGATATTCTCACTCCAACTGTCTAATCAATAAAAAGGGTCTGTTGCCATGGATATGAACTTTCCTACTGTCTCCGTTACCAGCTTGGTTGATATGGGCATCCTGAGGCAATGTAGAAATTGCCTCATGTTTACTGGCAACCAGTTAATTCTCAAACAAACTGATACGGTATGTGAGAGATGTATTTACACATCATCACTGGAGGCAAAGCTCTCACATAAAAGTACTCAAAATGTCAATAAGGTTGTCAGAATTATACATGCTGCACCCATCACGCACAATTCAAAGCAGACATATAGACCCACATATACTGAGGCACTTACATGTAACCTTCATAAGCCACAAAAACCTCCTAGACAAAGTACACATAAGAAATACCCTCAGCAGCCCCAAACACACTCTTTCAAAACAACACCCACATCCACACATAGAGCTACATCTCATGGAGCCTCTACCTCTCAGCCCATAAGGCAAGTCACCACGCAATCCAACATTCTAGTCATTGGAGACTCCATTGTGAGACACACAGATATCCCTTTCACCAGGCTGAGTAAGGAGAAGTTATGGCCAGTTACTTATCAGGGGCTAGGATCCACCACATTACACATGCACTCAGGTCATTGGATCACAATTACCAATATGACTCAGTCATAGTCCATGTGGGAGTAAATGACCTGAGATGTACCTCCCTAGACTATATGAAGAGAGACATCACTGAGCTTTCGGAATATGTGTCTCAGGTTAGTATGAGCCTAGCATTCAGCAATATTTTACCTTCTCCAGGGATGATGGCACAATACAAACAAAAGATGATTGACTTTAATAATTGGCTTAGCTTCTGGTGTCATTCAAAGGGGGTGTACTATTTGTCAGCATGGAAGGAGATGATCAACAGACCACCCTGCTTTGCCAGGGGTGGTCTGCACCTCTCCCCTCTAGGCTTTTAAATATTAGCTAAAACACTGTCTTCCTCCATAGTGCCTTTTTTTAGGCAATGCCAAATTGAAAGTACTTCTGACATAGCAAATCAAAACCAAGAAAATCTAAAGGTATTACTGCTCAATGCTAAATTCAATCGCTGGAAGCTCTCTTTACCCTAGAGAATGTTAATGCCTGTGTGGTCTCTGAGACATGGTTTAAAGCCACGGACAGCACAACAACAGTGCAGGGATACAATGCCTTCCACACATTTGACCAGCTACTTCACAGGCAGGGACTAAAGGTGGAGGTGTCTCTATTTACATAAAAAATAAATATTCTTCAAGGCTGGTCAAACAGGACAATGCACTTGAGCTGCTCCATATTAGACTCACCATAGGTAAAATCTAATACCACTTCCTTGCAAGCTATAGCCCCCCCCCCCATGACCCAGGAAACCCATACCATGTATTTAAACTTATTAGAAACACTAACCATCCAACCCAATACCATATTCATGGGTGACTTTAATTACCCCCAATATTAACTGGGAATCCTATATGACATCAAGCGTACATGCACAGAGATTCCTGGATTTTGTAAACACAAACTCCCTGGACCAGATAGTCAATACACCAATCAGGGGTGCAACCATACTGGATCTGGTCCTCACTAATATGGGAGAGTGCTGCACACCCCCTACTATAATGCCTTCTCTGGTAAGGTCAGACCACAAAATGTCCTTTGAAGTAAAAATAAAACCTGGGCCCCCAGCTAAAGCGGGAATATTCAGGAACTATTCTAAAGCTAACCTCAAGCCTGCACAGAACTGTTCGAAGAAACCCTATACAAGCATGTTAATAGCTGCATAGAGGCAGCTGTACCCACTAGGAAGAAGTACAAAACTAACTCAAAAAACAAGCCACCCGGATGGAATCACAAAATCAATCGGATGTATAACTGGAGGAAGAAAATTATGGCAAAAATTAGGAGGTGCAGCACCCAGCAGGATAAAAGCAGTCTCGTAAAAACTAAACAAACAACTCAGAGGACAAATAAAGTCAACCAAAGCCAGATTTCAGGTAAGTTTGGACTCCCATGCCAAGGACAACCACAAAGCATTCTTTAGCTATGTCCACAACCTCAAAAGCAATACACAGTTGTGTGCAGAGCTCATTGTAAATGGAACCACCTATACTGAGCCAGAAGATATAGCAAATCTCCTGGCTGATAAATTCATCTCCAACTTTACTCCTCTCTCCCCCTCAACCTTCCCTCAGGAAATATCATCAAATATAACTACTATCACTAGGGAACAGGTAATTAATGCTCTCGCTAAGACCAAGAACACTGCATCTATGGGCCCAGACAATATCTCAGGATGCCTTCTGAATAGCATGAAACATGACCTATCAGGGCCTCTGGAATTACTATTTAACTGTAGCCTCCAAACAGGCTTTGTGCCTCATCAATGGAGAAAAGCAACAGTCATCCCTCTGCACAAAGGCGGGCCATCTACAGACCCTGGAAACTACAGACCCATAAGTCTCAATAGTCTTATATGTAAAGCCATGGAAAGAATTATCATGGAGATGATCAATAGAGATATAGTAAACCTCCTGACACTGGACCCAACCCAGTTTGGTTTTGTCAAAGGCAGATCATGCCTGCTCAACCTGGTGGACTTCTTTGAGAAGGTCACCAAAGCAATGGATGAGGGCAAAATCATTCACACTGCCTACCTTGACCTGGCCAAGGCATTTGACACAATACCCAACCTGGGCATTATTGACAAACTCAAGAGGTTATGTACAAACCCGTATGTCACCCAGTGGATAGCCAACTGGCTCGCAGACAAGACCCAGGAAGTTAGAATTGGGGAGTCCACCTCTACAAAGAGGCCAGTCACAAGTGGAATCTCTCAGGGATCAGTCCTTGGACTGCTCCTTTTTGGCATTTACTTCTCAGAAGTCAAGGCCAATGTCAGTGGTCTCTGGCTGACTAAATTTGCAGATGATTGCAAATTAGGAGCAGTCATTGAATCTCACACTGACACAAATGTTCTCCAGGAGGGGCTAACACAGACAAACAACTGGTGTCAGAATCATGGAATAAAACTAAATGCCAAGAAATGCCTAATCATATCGTTTGGGAAGTCCTCCATCCCTGGTAACAATCATATTGACAACAGACCCCTTATAGTTGACCCAGTAGTCAGGGACTTAGGGACACACATACATAGTAATTTAGCCTTTGATCATCATGTGTTTGCAGTGCTGAGGAAATCATTCTATGTTGCGCAACTTATAAACAAAGATATGAGATCTAAGTCCAAGGAAATCATTTTTCTACTGTATTTGGCATTCATCAGACCTATCATTGAATACAATGCCCCTTTGGTATGTACCTAAACAGGCATATCCAACAACTGGAATGTCCACAGAGGTTTCTCACTAAAAGAATACAGAGTGTAAGTAATATGTCCTATGCAGACTGCCTCAAGGTCCTATCCCTGTATTCTGTCTCCTACAGGCTTTTGAGGGGAGACATATGCCTGGTATACAGGGCATTATCAGACCTCACTCTAATGGACCTCCTGCATATCCACAAAAGAAACAGTGCCAGAATTACCCATTCTATATACTTAAACCTTGCCTGTGATATAAATAGGACATGCTGGAGAGATAGGTATGTATCCCAGAGACTACCCTGTCTATGGAACAGGCTCTCCATCCATGTGAAGCAGAGTTCTTCCCTAATCCAATTCAAGTGCAACTTGAGAAATTGGATGGGAAACCGGAAATTCATCCTTGGTTTGGCACCTATGTCTCTGATGTAAACAGGTAACCTGTAAATGGTTTCTCTCCCAGGCCCATGCTTACACTTATCAAGGATATCAGAACTTGTCAGAGATTTGGGATGGGTGGCTAGGCTTAAAAAGGACCTTGTGGTTTTTAGCCTAGTAAACACCTATGAACCTGTAAACCTATAAAACACTGCATGATAACTATAAGAATCGATTATAAGAGGTTAAAAAAGATTGGGAAGGGAGATAGGAAGGGCAGTTTACAAAGAAACAGTGAGAGGACATCTGAATGTCTCCCATATATGCAGCAAAGTCCAGAAAAGTTATGATTTTTGCATTGTAGTGTTTACACAGGTGTTTTTATACCCCAATCAGATAGAATTGCTGGAAATAAGATGGAAAATCAGATGTAATTGGGAGTATGGTTTTGAAAATGTAATGAGTTCACAGATTTTTAAAAAAATTTTGTATTTTGTCAAAAATGTTGGGAGAGCAAATAATTGCAACTAAAGAAATGATTCTCTTGAGCTGAGATATTAAGACATGAATGGCCTAGACATGCCTTTGCTAAATTTAATGCTATTGGCTGCCAAAAAAAAGCAATTATTAGAAAATGGAAATCAAAATCTAAACCATCCATAAATGAAGTATTGAAAGTTGTAAAGGACATTAGTCAGCCAAAAGTTCAAATTACAATGCAAAGAGGATCAGGGACAACAGAAAATCTTGATAGGCTCCCCAAGGCAAACGAAACACCAAAGACAAACAGCATGAGTTTTAACTCTACATAACCTGTAGAAGTTACACAAATTACCATAATGAAATCAGCAAACTCCTTAGTAAAGCCATATGTCACTAGACTATATACTAAACCATATAAACCAAGAATAAGTCCAAAACCAAATAACAATAATCCACGGAAAGGCAAGACAACACAGCAACACAGCAGCAAAATAGCGTATACTCGTTTAATATCCGCTTTCGTAACAAACTTCCTCAGAATGAACAAATACAGCAAAATCTCATTCTTAAATACTAATACAAGATCATGTGATTGATTAAACAATTAAATGTACAAAATTTATAAAATTTATAAAATTCCTTTAAACTTTCTTTAAAACACTACTTTGGTTGAAACACGAAAGACTTCAATTAATTTTATTGTTTATAAGTTATTTTTAAACAAAATGTGAACAAATTAGTCCCCCAGCTTTATTTACATTTAATTTACGTTGTTTTAAGAAACACTTAATATTGGTAGTCTCATTGAGACGCGGGGCAGTATCAGATTTTAGTTTGATCTGCCAATGTGTTTCCCTTTGCAACAAATAGTTTTTAAAGTCACCCTCCCTCATGTCCTTCTGTCCCACTTCTAAAACAGAAAATAATCAACCCTATCACATATTTTTCCGCATCTAAATGTACTACAGTTAACTTCATTTGTTCTACTTGAGCTGTTTTCTAACCACCCCAGTCTTTAAAATGTTATCAAATATCCCCCTACCTGCCACAAACCCACACTGATCATTCAATATCAATTTCTATCAATTTAGGAATGTATTTTGTCAACTGAGCAGACATAATAGATCTAAAATTTTATAATTGTCTTTCAAAACAGAAAAAGGTCTGTACGAAGAAGTTGAGCTAATACCTTTACCTTCTTTAGGTATAACTACAGTCATCATCTGCTTCCAGAAATTTCATATCTCCCTAGCTTCTATCATATCATTAAATGGTTTACCTAAGTATAGAATCATGTTTTCCTTGTTGTATCTCCTTAACAATCTAGATATATTGTCATGACCTAGGGTGTTAATGAATGCCTGCCCTTACAGTATCTCCAAAATTTAATCTCGTTTTACAGGATTCATCAAGCCAAATGTTCCATTGAAAATTGTGGTAATTACAAACCCCTCACCTAATTACAAATCACATTTTTATATTCAACACCAAGTAGTCTGAGTTCTTTACAGATTCTGATAACATAGTCATCACAAGCATATCAGCCATCATTGGCAGCTCTCTGTTAATTACATCCCCATTTCTGGAACACAAGCCCACTATAATCCTCTGTGATCTCTGCAGTCATAACCTAATTGCTTCAGATTTCTGGTATTCATAAGAAAGCTATCACTAAGCAAGTACACAAAAACTCAGGTCTTTTATCCAGGATAACCTGAACCTCTTGTTTGCCCCACTCCCTTCTACTTCTTGTTGCAATTAAACTTGCCTGTCATAAAATGTATCTGCAAATCATTGAGCTGATGCCTTTTTTACCTTAAAACATCCTAACTCTTATGTCATAAATCATTCATATACTTTCTCACATACTTCTTCACTTCTTGTATAAAATAATCCCAGTGAAGTTTTAAATAATGCTAACATTGTCCCATTGCAGACAACTGATGTGTCATCTGTTTGCACCTATCCAGAATATAATCCTGTTTTAAATAACAACTGGGAAAATACCATCACTTCTCTAAACATAATGACACTAAATGGCAAAGATTCATTCCAAATGTATATGATCGGATATACATCTAGATGCTTCTTCATGTTACGATTCAAGTAAAGAGATTCAGCAGTAATATAAGCTTTAACTATCCCAGACAGGGATCAGTGGGTGGTTTTTGTGAACATTGTGCTCCATGGTGTAAGCCTGTACACATTAAAATGGCACAGAAAAGCTTTGTGGGATTAACAATGACTGCTACACATGGGGTATATGCAGTCTTATCCCACTGTGTAGCCATAGTGCTCTGTGCATGGATCAGACAAGCAAATGACCCTTCTGAAGCATACATAGTTCAAAATCACTACAATAACTATGTGTGCTTCTCCCAACTACTTAGGTTATGTGACCAGAACAGCATAGCTGCAGGTGATCTATTACATCTGCTCTGCCGCACCTCCTTCTCTGCTAATGTGATGCTTAATATATAGGGCCAAGCAGCAAAATCAGTGCATAAGTTAAAAAGATTAAAAAGACTCTTTTTGCTTGGTAGGAAAAACCTTACTGACAACAGAGTTCCCTATGTTACAGGCAAAACCACTATCACAACGACTCTCGTCCTTGCCCTCACACAGTGATGTTGTCAAGTTTCTGACAATGGGAGTACACATAACAGCAGATTTCCTCAAAAGCATAACATGGTAATGACCCTAGCTCTGTCAAAATACATAAGAAAGGAATCACTTTGTGGTATGATGGTAGCGCACAGCACAGCAGGGGAAAGTTACTGAGGGACATCAGATACATCCTGCCTTACTAAGTAGCTGATTCTACTCCTACCAAGTGAAAGCCTGAAATGCCACACAGCCAGACAGCTTTTAGCACCAGTCTGTGCAGTACTCATCTGTAACACCAGTGTGTGCAGTACATCTGTAGAAGCAGTGTGTGCAGTCTGTGCCTGTAGCACCAGTGCATGCATTATGTCTGAAGTGCCAGATTGTGCACTACATATCTGTAGCACCAGTGTGTGCAGTACATGTCCTTAGCACCAGTGTGTACAGTATGCGTCTGAAGCAGCAATGTGTGCATTCCATGTCTGTAGCATCAGTGTGCGCAGTCCATGTCTGTAGCACTAGTGTGTGCAATCTGTGTCTGCAGCACCAGTATGTGCAGCCCATGCCTGTAGCAGCAGTGTGTGTAGTCTGTGTCTGTAGCATCAGTACATGCAGTCCGTGTCTGTAGCAGCAGTGTATGTGCAGTCTGTGTCAGTAGTACCAGTGTGTGCAGTCCATGTCTGAAGCACCAGTGTGCGCAGGAAAACCTTTTATGAATCACTTTGTGACATGATGGTAGTGCACAGCACAGCAGGGGAAAGTTACTTAGTGAGGGACATCAGACACATCCTGCCTTTGTAAGTAGCTGATTTTCCTCCTACCAAATGAAAACCTGAAATGCCATATACCCAGCCAGCTTGTAGCAACAGTGCAGTACTCATCTGTACCAACGGTGTGTGCAGTCCATGTCTGAAGCAGAAGTGTGTGCAGTCCATGTCTGTAGCAGCAGTGTGTGCAGTACATGTCTGTAGCAGCCCTGCTCGTAATACACTACTGGGTACTATGTGTACTTGTACATCATGCACAGCAAATGGCATTCATCTGTAAAGTACAGTAATGACAGGCAGAGTACAGTAAATGGCTTTCTTCTATACATCATCTTTCATCATCTCGATCTACATCTGTAAAGTACAGTAATGGCAGGCAATGTACAGTAAATAGCATTCTTCGATATACCACCTGTCATTACCTCAGACCACATCTGTAAAGTACACTCACGGCAGGTAGTGTACAGTAAATGACATTCTTCTATTCATGGACTGTCATTACCTGAGTCCATGTCTGTGAAGCCCAGTAATGACAGGTAGTGTGTAAAACACAATGTGCAGAAGACATTTATAGAACTGCTCATTATTTTATGTCTACTTGAAAAACAAGTGAACTGAGAGACTTCTAACTGAGCAGTTAAAACATTAGTAAAACTCATAATTCTAAAATAAATCCTACTTACCTCCCTATTCAGGGAATCTAGACAGCCCGAGGGAAATTCTAACATCAGATACATTTGTTATTGCGGTCGCCTATAAATAAAGCCACACCTTCTTGAAAGGCTATAATTTCCATCATCCCTAAACAAAACTCTGAGATGTACCTGAACTTAAATAAATACAGAAAACTGTAATTCGTCTTCCTCCAATAAACCATTTCAACCCTACACGACATACATTATCATAAGTTAGCATATCCTCCAACATCAGGGGACAGTATTTAAAAATAAGTGGCATAATTCCCTGTCATCTTCTTTTTCTTTTTCACCTTAGTTAAAACGTATTATACTCTGCAACCAAAGACCTTTTACCAATGTCTTTTGTTCTTGTCCATCAAGAAGTGTTTCTTGCATTACAACAACCCATGGTTTAAACTTCCTTAAATAACCAGTTATCCGTGTTATTATCCTTGTTATTGGTGGGATTAGTCAAACAATTAATAATTCAAGTGTAAAAATTCATCTTACATATAGCAAAAAAATTCCCCATAGATCACCTTTCAGTATGTTACATAAAAAATCACCTTATGATAAATCACTCATACAGAAAATTATAATATAATGTACAACACATAAAAAAACATAAATTATATACAAAACACAAATTATCCCATACTAACTGAAAGTAGAACTTGAAATTCTTATTTAATAGTAAATATTCCAAAACGGCCCACTGAATTTTATCCTGCCTGGCAGACATACTTTTGTACACAAAGATATAGGTTCATAGGAGTTACTAGGCTAATGGCCCTAGGGCCCTTAAAAGGCTAGCCAAGTTCAACCACTGCTCCCTTAAAGGTCTAGAGATATGGACTATGTTATAACCAGATTTAAATCTGCAACAACTGCCCCTATCCAAGAGAGACACAGGTGAAATCCCTGGGGTGAATTTGCAGTTTCCTATCCAGTCATCCAAGTTACACTTAAAAAGGGTTCATAGGATCATAGGAGTTTACTAGGCTATCGACCCAGAGGTCATTTCAAGCCTAGCTGTTTTATTCCAATGTAATACCATAGATACTCTAGTCCATACCCAGGACTGAGTTTGGTAATAACAGCCCCGGTCCAGGAGGTTTGTGGGCACTATCCCCAGTAAGAATTATCGTGCCTCATCCACTCATCCAGGTTCCTTTTGAACAATGTCATAGAAGTCCTCTGCTTCACATGAATTGGTAGCCTATTCCAAAGATGCAGCAGTCACTGGAAGACAAATCTGTCCCTCCAGCATGTCCTGTTCATGTCACAGGCCATATTTAGGCCCCTGGAATGGGTAGCTCTAGTCCCGTTTGATTTACTGCTGTGCAGCAGATTCATTAGGTTTGAGCTGGAGATTGCTCTGTAAGGCAGGCATATGTCTCCCCTAAAAAATCTATATGATACAGATTATAGAGTGACAGGGACATTAATCAGTCTGTGTAAGGCACTTGCTGGAGTCCCTAGATCTTCTTTGTTAGAAACCTCTGAGGTCTCCAATTCCTGCAGGTGCTTTGTACTGTACGTGCCAAAAGGGGTGTTATACTCAATTATGGCCCTGATTAGTAATGAGTATAGAGGGGTTAAAACCTCCTTTACTTTAGAGAAAATGCCTTTGCTAATCAAGTGTGCTACGTAGAAGGCCTTCCTTACTACAGTAGACACATGGTGGTCAAAGTTAAGGTCACAGTCTACTTGTGATCCCAGATCCCTTACTACTTCACTGGTACATAGGGTATTTTTAATTTGATAGTGTCATGGGACATTGTTTTTACCAAAGGGAATGATGATGCATTTCATTGCATTCAGTTTGACACCATGACTAAGACACCAGTCATTGGTCTGCATAAGACCCTCCTGAAGTATATTAACATCATTTGGGGATTCAGTAATTGCACCCAGTTTGCAGTCGTCCACAAACATGGTCAGCCACAGTCCCTTAGTTTTGGCCTGAATTTCTGAAAAGTATATACCAAACAGTAGGGGGCCCAGCACTGACCCTTGTGGCACCCCGCTGATGGCAGGTCTGCTGGCTGATGTGGAGTCACCTACTTTGATACTGTGTGACAAGTTTGTGAGCCAGTTGGCAACCCATCTTACAACAAAGGGGTTTACATTCAGTTTGCTAAATTTATTGGTAATGCCTAAGTGTGAGATTGTGTCAAAGGTCTTTGCTAAGTCGAGGCAAGCTGTGTGCACAGATTTGCCCTTGTCAATTGGTACCAGGTTTAACAGGCAGAATCTGCCCTTGACAAAGTTGAATTGGGTTGAATTCAGGGTTTGGAGGTCACTTATGTCTATTTATGAGGTCCATAATGATATGTTCCATGGCCTTACTGATGAGCCTGGTCAGACATATGGGTCTATAATTCTCCAGGTCTGTTGCTAAGCCAATTTTGTGGAGGGAAATAACTGTTGCTGTTCTCCATTACACAGGAACAAAACCTGTGGATAGGCTATGATTGAACAGGGTACTTAATGGTGATGCTAGTTCATATTTTAGTTTGTTTAGAAGATAGTCTGAGATGCCGTCTGGTCCCACAGAGGTTGTGCTTTTTGCCTTAAACAAGGCTTTAATGATCTGCTCTTTGGATAAGTGGGGGGGTTTAGGACAAGGTTTTCAATACGTTTGGAGGGGATAGGGGATTGAAATTTTCACCAGATCTGTTCACTAGTAGGTTTGCTATCTCTGCAGGATCATTGTGTGTGATACTGTCAGCCACTAGTACGGCACATGCTTGGATCCTACCTTCTACTGGCCTCAAACAAATGCCCTACATTGACCACCTCAAAAAACTCCAGCTTTACTCTGTAGCATATCGCCTACTCCAAGGTGATCTCTGCCTAACATATAAAACTATGTCAAACCCAGAGCTGTTAGACATGCTACACCTAAAGAAATCCCAATCCCTCTTAGCTACATGCTCTAGGGACCTAAACCTTGTCACCACAATAAACAGGACATGCTGGAGGGATAGATTCCTGTCCCAGAGACTTCCCATACTCTGGAACAGGCTACCCATCTATGTCAAGCAAAGTTCTTCATTAGCACTCTTCAAGAAAAATCTTGATAAGTGGATGGGAAATAGGAAATACACCCCGGGGATCACTTCTATGTCTCTGCTCAACAGTAGCACAGGAAAATAACCTTCTTTGGCTGGCGTAAGCCAGGGAACATTGTTGGTTAGGCTTACATAGGCCCTTGGGCCGATAGCCTAGTACCTACCTATGAACCTATGTATGTACCTGTAAAAGGCCTTATGGTTATCCTTGGATGTGATTCTTATGTTTTTCTCAAAGTTTCCCTTACAGGATTTGACATGTTGTCTTATTTGCTTGTTGAGGCTGAGGAAGATGCTTTTCCATAGTTGGGACCTCACCTTAGTTTTCTCAGACAGCAACTTTTTGCATTTGTTGTAAAGTTTGTTGATGCTGGATGTCCACCAGGGTGGCTTGTTTCTACTTGGGGCTCTGGCTTTGATTCTCTCTGGAACAGGTGAGTCTATACACTTATACAAGTGATTGTACAGGGTTTTAGTGTAAGCTTTAGTGTAGTTACCACTTCCAGCTGGGGTTGGGGCTTGGAATGCATTTATTTCCCTTAGGAGGGTATAGTTTGCCTTTGTGAAGTTTTTTAGTCTGACTTCACCCTTTGTGAGTTCTGGTGTTAGTGCTAGTTCAAAGGTGATTGATTTGTGGTCAGATTTAACTAACGAGGGCCTGACAGTTGTGGTGGTGCTTCTGTTTGTCATGTTAGTGAGGACCAGAGCTAGTATGTTTCTTGCTCTTGCTAGAGTTTGAACAATTTGTTCCAGGGCATTTGAGTTAACAAAGTCAAGGAACTTTGTGCAAGTGAGTTAGGGCTAGAATAGGTTTTCCAGTTGATAGTAGGATAATTGAAATTCCCCATGACCAGACTGTTTGGCAATATTTGGATTGACTTCAGTTTGGTCAAGTAGGCCTTATGCATATCATGTTTCATGGACAGGGATCTATAACTAGCTATGACTTGAATGGGGGTCTTACCCACAATAATCTGAACTTGGAGTAACCCCATGGAGTAGTCCAGTCTAACTACTCCAGAAGTGAATTTATCTTAATATAGATAGAAACACTGCCTCCTTTGGTTTCCATACATTTGTCTTGCAGTCTGAAGGTGTAGAAGGAATTGTAGCCGTGCAAGGCTGGGGTACTCTCTGAAGCCTTGAACCAGGTTTCTGTGACTGCAAAGACATCTAGAGTTTCTTTTGATAGAAGTGCTTCCAGGGTGTGCAGTTTTTGGCTTAAGCTCCTAGAGTTTAGCAGCATAACCCTTATTTTGTTATGACTGGCAATTTTCACATCGGCAATTTTGTTTCTAAGACCTTGCCTAAACAACGCACTGGGGGGGCAAGAACCTTTGCCAGCAGACAAAGGTCTAGTGGTGCCAGGTGCAAACTGCCTCTGGCAAAGCAGTGAGGTTTGTCGACCATGTCATCCCAGGCTGACAAAAACTGTACCCCATTTTTATGAAACCAAACACTAAGCCAATTATTGAAATTAATATATTTTTTTATTCTGTGGCATCATTATAGGTGAGGTTAATATGCTGCTCAAGGCTAGAGACATACCTGCCTGGGACATACTGAGAGAGCTCAATCATGTCTCTCTTCATATAGTCCAGTGAGGTACATCTCAGGTCGTTCACTCCAGCATGAGCTATGATGGAGTCATAATGGTACTTGTTGCTGAGAGACCTGAGTGCATGCATGATCTGACAAATCCTATCACCAGAAATCTCCTTATCTAACCTGGTGAGTGGGACATCCATGTGTCTCACTATGGAGTCTCCAATGCCAGAAAATTTGGTTTTTGAGTGTTATGCCTTAAGGGCTTGGTAAATGAGACACTGGTGTTGCTACTTGTCTTTGGTGCTGTGGGAACTGTATTAGTTGTAGCAGTCTTGTGTTTTGGAGGTCTCTGGTGTCTAGGTAAGTTTTTTGAGAGAACCTAAGCATATGTAGATTTATGTGTTGGATGCGTACTACTTATATATATAGTATGTGCCTGAGTAGTGTTGGGTAAGTTGACAACCTCTTCTATGTTACTGTTTTGAGCGTGAGAGAGCAGGGATTCAAGATCCTTGGTATAGATACATCTCTCGCACTCTGTACTAAAGTGAGTTATTAGTAGAGGGTTGTCAGTGTACATGAGGCAGTTACTACACTGCCTCAGGAGACCTAAGTCAACCAGGCTGGCAGGAGAAACAGGGGTAGTCCAACTGGCCATAATGCTAGGTTTGAAGGACTGTTATCACAAAGGGGGTAATTTCAGGACTGATCTAGGAGGTGTTCTGTAGATGGGTATTTTTGATGTGTTTTTTGGACCAGAAATGTACTAAAGATGAGGACTACACTAATGCACTATGGCTGTATCTAAAGGACAAATTGTCGAAATTATCTGTCTGGTTATTGTGCTCAAATGCACGCATTGTGCAATGCTGCATGATGCTCAAAAAAGCAGAAACCCTCTCAAAAGCAGGGCTTAAATACCAGAAGTGAAAAACCTTAAAAAAAAAAAAAAAAAAAACTTTTAAAAAAATTCAAAAGAATCACTGAGGGTGCTTACTCCAAGCCCTAGAGACCAATCATCTTTCACCAGACAGGATCCAGTCAATACAATTCTCTCATTAGAGTACAGAAAGGCACCTTCCAATCCAAGATGGCCTGGAAAATGTGCTCAGAACAAGCAGCCACTACAAACAGATCCAAGATGCAGCAAACCTGTATCTGGACTATGCTACTAGCTACACTAATTTAGACGGGAAACAATTAAAAAAATAAATATCCCAGATATTCCTCACAGTCACTCCACTCCTTGTTCAGTAACATGAAATTCAAATCTATTCAGTTTAACAAAATAAAATTTTTATATCAGGTAATATCATAGGCAAATGAGTAATGATTCTCTTTACATATGTATTTAAAAGTTAACATCTCAAGCTTCCCTAGGTCACAAGGGTAAAAGCTATGAGAAGGGAGAACAAATAATGTTCCCAGATAAAATTGCCCCACGCCACTGGTCTCAATCCAGTGGTTGCAGTACTGTCCATCCAGTTGATACATTCATTTTGGGAGGGTATGAACCAGACATTCTCAAGCTATGTGAGAGTTTTACTGCCCATTCCTTCATCCCAGGACTGATTGGTCCTCTGTTTCCCTCTGTTCAATAGAATGGAGCAGGAGAGTTTACTGGACATAGAAGGGCAGCCTACTCTCTCTCTCTCCTTGGGAACACCCCCCAGCAGCTTCTTCATGTTTTGCTGTCACTGTCTCCCAAAGCGAAGTGTAACTCCGCATGCCAAATTTCAGTCCACTTCATGGTGCACACACGTATTGTGACAACACAGGCTTGGCAGGCTCAAACTCCACTGTGTAACACCTAGTGCTCATTCTGGTTGCCAGATCTTAGTGCCTGTCTCAGGATGGGTGAGCCAGCAGTAGCTATTTACTCTCATCCTCCCTGACCTGCACCTGCATGTACTGAGCCACTTATCAAA
>NC_056731.1:1833553019-1833593019 GCF_019279795.1 Protopterus annectens
ACCTACTCTTTTATTTCTGTAGAAGTGTCATCATGGAGTTAGTATATAACTAAGGGGGAGTAGGGAGGCTTTGACTACCAAATGCTTTTTTTGAGATTTCAGAGACCTGAAGCATTGACTGGTATGTTTTGCCTGGTTAAAGCTTCAGAGACATTAAACCCAACAAAAGATAGAGAAGCAAAGTTTAAAAGTAAAATATGTGGTGTGACTGTTTCTAAACAGACTAACTTTGTGGTTCACCCATTGTTCAGATAAACTAAGTATGGAGCCACTGGCTAAATGGCAAGATGCTAGTCAAACATTAGAGTAAGGCAGTATCTGATATGATGTGGTTCATATAACCCAGTATGATGCTATTAAAATATCACAGAATACTGAAAGGTGTCAGGAAGAGTAAAGCACCAGTACTGAATAAATAGCATATCCAATAAGAATCTATTTGCTATTAATCTGCCTAGTTCATTAATTATTTAATGCATGATGTATCCCACTTAAACAGTGACTCATTTTCATTTTTTCGTCCCTCATAAAAATTGCTCTAGATCTGCACCATCAGTTACTAAGATATATTACCATTTTGGCCCCACTGCGTCTTCAGTGAAATAATACTCATTTGTGCCTTCCTGACTTTTTCACCTTGTAGCTTCAGCTCGCATCCATTTGATCTTATATATCGCATTTCTGAAAGCTAATACCCATTTGGATATGATAGAGTCAGAAACATAGGAACATAATAATAATATTAGGCACAAGCTCACAGGGACCATAATGCCTACTCATATACAGATTTAAGCAGCCATGCGTAGTCAAAGTCAAAGTAAACTTTATTGTCATTCAGAATCACAAAAGTGCAAAAACTGAAGAAAATTCTGTATCTCCGGACTCAGATTTGTAGATATCACATAGAATTAATAATATAGCAAGACATTAATACATATATAACTACTTACTATATGCCATAATGATGTTCTAGATGGATAATCCTAATACTGCACGTAAAATAAACTCACTTTAGCATTTATTATATAGTGATTTCTTTGCTTGTTTGAGTATTGCACAGTACTGCGGTAAGACATTGCATTAAAGACATACATTGAGTATTCCCCAGAATGAGACATTCATGAGTATTCCACTGTGACTGAGTGACAGACTGTTTAGATGTTCTAGCTACTCCCAAATCAAGGAAGAAACTTAAGCCTATTCTTCTGACAGATTGATTTATTGCAAAATCATCATGGCCATAGGGACAAATCCATAGACATGGATTTGGTGGCTAAGAAATCCATTTTTTGTACATCTTAGAATACTTACATACCATCTTTTGAGAAGGCTGCTTGGCTTGATTTAACACACACACTAAACAGAGATGTTCTTTAAAATGAAATGATGTCATTACACAGTTAGTAAACCATCCGAAAATAGAGACCAGCACTCATAAGCAGCAGGATAAAATTATATTTATTAAGGTTGTCAAAACAACCTACTATTCATGCACAAACCGGTTTCGGCTGTTAAAGCCTTTTTCAATGTGACTTAACAAACAAATTGAATTTCAGAAACCATAATGCATCCTGGTTCTTGTTTTATACCCACTCCTTAAAGTGGTATTGCCCATTTTCCATGTTCATTTCTTTATCCATAGTGCTTATACATTTTGTTGTATTGTTGGAATATCATGTTAATAACCATAATACACATATGAATCTACCACATTAACATGCTTATTACTACTTGCTAACATTTGAATGTAATATTATAAAGCTTATGTCTGTGAGCTTATATTTATAGTACATTTTTTATATATATGGTATAAGAGATCCACATTAATTACACAAGTATTGAAAAGTTGCTGTAACCACTCAAATTATAATTCTTGTGAAACTTATTTCACTCTAACCCCAGTACATTATTATTTGTAAATAAGGGGCAAGTCCCCAATAATATGCATGTAATTATTTACTAAAAGCATATTATTGTTTATTTTATATATTAATTGTTGAGGGTTATAATGTGGCCCCTAGGTGAACTATAGACCAAAATCATATGAGAAATTTTTCTGTTACCTATGGAAAAATATACACGTAAATGTATGACTCTTTCTTTGTGCCATTATTGTTATTGAATGTAGACCTATTATTCTTATATGGTCTATGTTCATTGAGAGTTATGAAATTAGACTGCTTAATGATATTATTTTACTCTTAACATTCCTTTTGGGCACCTGAAAACTATCCCTCATGTACTAAATATTCGTTTAGTCCTGGTTTGAAAATAGCCCCAAGGGTAGTGATCCATCTTTGTTTCATATTATTAAGTTTGGTGTGCCAACCCATCTTGAAATTTCTGTGCGATTGTATTTTATCAATTATGATGAACTTAAATGAAGCTCCTGTGTGTTGTTGAGTGTGTTTATATAAGGCATTGGTTATCCGCCTGTTTCTGATTGAACTAAGGTGTTCGCTAATTCTAATTCTAATGGGCCTGGAAGTCTGCCCTACATAGAAAGCTGAACAAGAGCATTGGGCCAAATATATCACCCAGTCTGAGCTGCAGTTGCCAAAAGTTGTAATATTAAATATCTTGGGTGTATTTTTACTAGTAAATTCCTTGGTTTTCCAAATATGTTGGCATAAACTGCAGTGTCCACAGGGATAACAACCAACTAACGTATCCCCAAACAATGTGGTTTGATGTTTAATACCTGGTGTATACCTTTTGTAATGTGCAAAATTAGACTGAATTGTGCATCCTCTATGATAGGAAAAAGAGCAGGTATCAGGAAGGATATCCAAAAGAAATGGATTTGACTGTAATATGTTCCAATGTTTATTGACTATTTGTCTAAACCAATTTGTATTATTACCATACATTGTCACTAGTCTAATCGGTTGCCTATCCTGCTTGGAACCTTCTGTAGATCTATTATATTGAAGGAGATCCTCTCTACTTTTTGTTCCTATTTGTGCAACTGTTTTATTTAGTTGATTAAGATTGTACCCTCTGTCCACAAATCTGGTTGTTAATTCTGCTGTTCGTCGGGAATATTCTGTCGGAGTTGAACAAATCCTTTTCAGGCGCATATATTGTGATTTAGGAATGTTAGTAATAATGTGTCGGGGGTGAGAACTAGTTGCATGAAGAATCGTGTTATACTGTGGAAACTTTCTGTGTATTGTTGTGGCTAAGGTATGGTCCGCTAATCTATTAACTGACACATCCAAAAACACAATTTCTTTGTATCCAATGTTGACCGTAAATTCGATATCAAATGGATTCTTGTTGAGATATTCCACAAATTTGGTTAGTACATCCTTACTCCCCCGCCACACTAACCAACAATCATCCAAATACCTCCGCCATATATCCATATATTCCATGTAGATGTTCCGATGAGAATCATATATAAAGTGGGACTCAAAATATCCCATAAAAAGATCGGCATAAATCCGGGCAAAAGACGCCCCCATGGCTGTCCCCTTGATTTGCCAATAGGGGTTACCTTCAAAATAGAAGATGTTTTTTTGTAATACAAACTCAGTTAGTTTGATAAGAAAGTTGTTAAATCCTGTTGAATATAATTTTGATTCTTTTAACCAATGTGTCACCGCCAAAATGCCAGCTTTATGTGGGATACTAGTATATAAAGATGTTACATCTAATGTGCACAATAGCCAGTCTTCCTCCAGTTGGGAATCTTCAATAATATTCAGGAATTGTGTTGTGTCCTGAATATGTGATCTAATCATAGGCAATAATGGTTTAAGATGCTCAGTCAAAAAAGCAGATAAAGGCTCAGTTAAAGACCCACGACCCGACACTATGGGTCTACCTGGTGGGTTATTTAGATCTTTATGTGTCTTAGGTATTAAATAAAGATATTGCGGCATTGGTTCTGAAACTTTAAGTTGGTTAGCCACTTGTGAAGTGATGATTTCTTCTTCCACAGCTAAATCTATGAATGAGTCTATTTCTGTTTTAAAATTTGGAGTTGGATCCACTACCATCCTGATATAGAATTGAGTATGAGATAGCTGTTTCATGGCTTCTGCCTTGTATTTTGCATAGTCCATCACTACAATGCCTCCACCTTTGTCTGCATTTGTGATCACAATATTTTTGTTTTGTTTTATTTTTATTTTTGTTTTGTTGTAATTGCCTAAGCACCTCACGTTCTTGTTGGTTAAGATTACTCCGAGTGCTATCCATATTTTTAGAAAAATGTAAATCTTTCAGGACACACTCCTTAAATATGGACACATGTTTGTCCATTGGTGGCATGAATGAAGATTTTCCAAACCTGAAACCAATAGATCTTTGAGAGTTAGTTGTATCTGAAAAAAATAACTTTAAATTTAGTGTTCTACAAAAATTATTGATATATTCTACCAATAAATGTTCAGCCACTGGTGTAGTGGGTACAAAATTGAGTCCTTTATTTAACACTTTATATTGAGTTTCTGTAAGTGTCACTGATGAAATATTCAATACATTCTTCACTGTGTCGTTATTTTTTTCAAAAGTGTTTGTAAGTTGGTTGTCACCATTTCTGCACCCATGCTTGTGCTTCCTGCCTGCTCTACGTTTCTTGCACCTAAAGGGAGGGACTGCTTTCTTTTAGCCACTGAGGACGCCTGGTTGGAAGAAGCATCACCTTCCATAGTGGATGAAAAATCATCATCCATAGTGACCTGATTTCTATTTTCCTGTTTTTTTAAAATGGGTCTAGGTCATTTCCTACCCCTGGGTGGTCTATATGTGCCCTCATTAAATCTCACATTCTTAGTAGTAACAAAGGGTATACCTTGTTCATAATCCCCTAAGTCACGATTGAATTTATGTAATTTTCTTTTCTTAAGGTCTGTTTCTATATTGTTTAATTCTTTAGATAACTGGGATAAATGGACCTGGTAATAGCTTGTGTCAGAGAAAGTTTCAGCTTCTAGACAAGTTGTTTGTAATTCTTGAATAAGAATCTGAATGTTTCTGTCATAATATTTGGTGAGACATTCCACAAATAACATTGATGCTTGATGTTGGGCTATAGCCCAATCTTGCCTTAGTTCTTTATCAATGTTTGAGACCAAAGGTTGTAACTTAATACGGAGTCCTCTTGGTGTTATGTCTTTAATTTTATATGCTTTAAATGACTTCTGATGCCATATATTTGTTCTGAGGGCTTTCATTTGTTGTTGTAACTTAGAAAAAACATGTATGCATTTATCTTTAGAAATAACACTGCTGTCAGTCATTGGGGCTTGGTCTATGTTAAGCCCGAAAACCTCTAGATTGTCTTTATCAGCAGACAGGCCTTTTAAAATATCATTTAGATCCATGTTTTTGGTTGTCGTCTTTGATTTAAAGACCAATGTGTATATTAATATACCTGCTAATGTTCAAAAGTCTATTAGATATTTATATATTATTTATTGATATGTATGTTTGTTGTTATTAAATCCGACCAGAATATTCTGTGAATTTTATAGTTATTTTTCTTATTTGTTTAATCCAATATTCGCAATATGTATAGAGGTTGAGCTCAAAACCATCCACAATATTAAAGAACTTTTTATTTATATTGAATTTCCTTACAATAGGTGGAATTTAGCCCTGTTGGGCTTGAATAAATTCCTCCATCTGAGCATCCACCGTAAGGATATATTTCAAAAAATTTTTTTATTTTATTGTAGATCCCAATACCCTTACAATCAGTGGAACAACACCAAATTGTTATTTCAAAGATAACTTAATTTATTTGCCACCGTAAGGGTATTGCTATACCTTTATTTGTTGTAAAAAGCTCCATCAACTAGTACCCTTTAATGTCAGGGTTTGTTATTTATAAATAAATTCACCCAATCTTATTTTTCTGGTCGGTTTAAGAACAAAATTAGCTATATATTTTTTTGGTCTAAATGTAAATTGTTAAACATGGACATTATGTGAACCTTGTTGCCGTAATTATCCTTATTTAGTGTTCAATATGCTGGTTGAAAATACTTATGAATTTAATCAACTATAAATCAACATTAATGTAAGGTCCTCAGAACTTTAAACATTGCATTACTTATATTATACAAAATGGACTCCCATTGGTTCTGTTTCAAACATGTCAACCAAAAAATTCCAAACTTGATATATTGGGGCCAGAACAAAATAGATAAAATAATATAGACAATCCTTAAATTTTCTTCATTACACTAGCTCTTTGTTACTGTTTGAATATCTCACCATCTAGAATAATGACTTTGGAGGAATAAAATTATAAATACCAGGGACTATCTTGTGTTAACTGCTTGTTATAAAATAAAGCCCTGTTTAACAAGGAAGTTTTAACCCTTTGTTAAGTCATCCATCCCAACACCCATGATTTGAGTGGCAGGTAACTGTGCATATAAGTTATGTTATAAGTTATAATGTACTGGGGTTAGAGTGAAATAAGTTTCACAAGAATTATAATTTGAGTGGTTAAAGCAACTTTTCAATACTTGTGTAATTAATGTGGATCTCTTATACCATATATATAAAAATGTACTATAAATATAAGCTCACAGACATAAGCTTTATAATATTACATTCAAATGTTAGCAAGTAGTAATAAGCATGTTAATGTGGTAGATTCATATGTGTATTATGGTTATTAACATGATATTCCAACAATACAACAAAATGTATAAGCACTATGGATAAAGAAATGAACATGGAAAATGGGCAATACCACTTTAAGGAGTGGGTATAAAACAAGAACCAGGATGCATTATGGTTTTTGAAATTCAATTTGTTTGTTAAGTCACATTGAAAAAGGCTTTAACAGCCGAAACCGGTTTGTGCATGAATAGTAGGTTGTTTTGACAACCTTAATAAATATAATTTTATCCTGCTGCCTATGAGTGCTGGTCTCTATTTTCGGATGGTTTACTTTTGGTTTGGACCGCGCACCAACAGTCCTACGTGCGTGCCTTGAGGTGTTGGATTACACAGTTAGTGACATCAGCACTTTACTTTCTCAGAATAGACATTCAGGATTTTACAAGCAGATGAGGGTAGTGCTAAATGTTGTGCACTGTAGGACTAAATTTACTAGGATGAAGCATACTTGACTGATGAGGAAGATAGTATTAATTCATTAACTAATATTTTTGCATGCTTCTATAGGGGTATGATGCTATGCAGAAGAGGATGGTGGGATGGAATGTGAGATCTCCTTACGTGCTATTAAATCAATGATGTTCAGAACTTGTCACATTGTAGTTCTTTCTTAATTACCTATGGTACAAGCACTTAAAAGTGAAGGAAGTTTTTGGTAAGCACTGAAAATTTTCAGATAAACAAAGTCTGCAGGCTTTAATCTGGAGACTTTTCACCCCATTTTAAAAAAGGAAAACAAAACAGCTTCTGAATACATATATTCTGTTTCATACTGAAGATGGTATACATTGGCCCCTCTCTCTCTCTCTCTCTCTCTCTCTCTCTCTCTCTCTCTCTTTGTCTCTCTTTTTTCTATCAGTGTCTAACTGTCTACCCCATATGGATTTTTTTGTAGGAATTGTGCTCAGTGCAGCAAAAAATTAACCAATTTTCTTCAGTTAATCACAAAGGAAGTTTACACTCACTGTGAATGTAAAAAGAATAAACAATGCTGTATTTCATTGAAAAAGTATTTCACTAAAAGGGGATATTCCCCTTTTCATGAGGTGTAGAGATCTTGACACTGAGAAACTGGCAACCATTCACTACGTTCATAGGTGTATGCTAGGCTAATGACCAATAGTACCTTTAAAAGCCTATCCTTGCAACCAAAATGTTACCCACAAATTTGATTTATATTTGATTTACAGGTGTTATTTACTGACTGCCTCTATCCATCAGAGACATAGCAGCCAGACCAGGGGTGAACTTCTGATTACCCATCCATTGGTCCAAGTTGCATTTCAATAGGGATAGAGAGGAATACTGCTTCATATGGATGGGGTGCCTGGTCCAGAGAATGGGAATTCTCTGAGAAACTTATCTGTCTCTCCAACATGTTCTATTTATGTTGCAAGAAAAATTTAGATATTTTAGTCTAGTAGTTCTGGTGCTGTTTGTTTTGCAGATGTGCAAAAAATTCATGAAAACAAGTTCCAGGGATGCTTTGAATGCCAGACAAAGATCACCTCTCAGAAGTCTGTATGATACCGAGTAAAGAGACAGTGCTTTGAGTCTATCTGTGTAGGACATTGTGTTTACCCTCTGTATTCTTTTTGTAAGGAACCTTTGTGGACATTCCAGTTGCTGCATGTGTCTGGTCAGGTACATACTGAAGGAGAATTATACTCTCTGATGGGCCTGATGAGGGCAGAGTAAAATGGTATGATGACCTCTCTGGACCTAATTGCCATGCTCTTGCTTATAAGGTGAGCAACACAGAAGGACTTCCTTACTACCTTGGACATATGTTGGTCAAAGCCTAGGTTACTATCTGCATGAGTTTCCAGATCCCTGACTAGTGAATCAACTTTTAAGGATGTTTCATTGATGATGTAGTTACCCAGGGTGGCAGACTTCCCATAAGGTATTATAATGTATTTCTCGGAATTGAGTTTTAAGCCATGACATTACTGTAGATCATTGTGTGAATTGTAAGCAGTCAGCAGCCGTGCATATAAGTTACTAAGCATGTGCAAGATCAGTGCCATTTTGTATAGTCAGTCAGAGTGAATGCTGGCATGAACAGAGATGCACATGCGAGTGTGTTTGAAACAATGAGTCAGTTAGCTTAAGTACATGTTCCAATTACAGCTCCTGATGTGTTATGTACAATAAACAACTTGAACTTATCACAGTCCCTTAGTGTCTCATATGAATATAAGAGACATGCGGCAATTACCACCAAGTATTTGTCTGTATTAGACCTGCCTGAAGGGTTTCTCGTCTTAGTGGGATTCAATGACTGTTCCCAGTTTGCAGTCATCTGTGAACCTGGTTAGCCAGAGACCTACAACATTGGCTTTGACATCTGAAAGGAAGATGCAAAAGAGGAGTAGGCCTAGCACATAGCCCTTGAGGACTATACAGGTGATCAGCCTCTTTGTAGAGATCGCGTCACCGATTCTAACCTCCTGGGTCCTATTGATGAGCCATCTAGCTATCCAGCATGCTATGACGGGTTTTATTCAAAGTTCTGTAAGATTGTTGACAATGCCCGGGTGGGATACTGCATCAAATGCCTTAGCCAAATCTAGGTAGCTTTATGAACAGTTTTCCCCTCATCCATTGCTTTAGTGACCTTTCCAAACAAGTCCACCAGACACAGTACATATGATCTTCCTTTGACAGAACCAACTGGGATAGATCCAGTGTTTGGAGGTCTCCTATGGCCTTGTTGATAATTTCCATGACAATTCTTTCCATGGCTTAGCAAATATGACTAGTCAGACTAATGGATCTGTAGTTTCCATGATCTGTTGAAGGTCCTTCCTTATGAAAGGGGATGACCATCACAGTTCTTCATTCAAGTGGCACAAAGCCTGTTTTAAGACTATAGTTAAATAATGACTCTAGGCATCCTGATAAGTTGTATTTTAGACTACTCAAGAGGCATCTTGGGATGTTATTAGGGCCTGTTGAGGCCATGTTCTTTGCTTTAGTGAGTGCAGCCAGTAAATGCTCATTAGTTAAAGCTGGAGTGGTTATGTTTCAGGGTATTACTGATTGAATGGTTGGGGTGGAGGGTAAAGTTGGAACTGAAATTGTCTGCTATCAAGTTCACTGTATCACCATGCTCAGTGAATGTGACTCACTGTATCACCATGCTCAGTGAATGTGACACCACTAGCCACCAGTTCAGCAATGTTGCTGTGTGCTGCCCTTGAGGTTTCTGACATAGCTGTAGAAGGCCGTATGGTTATCTCTCACATGGGAGGATATCTTAACCTCAAGGCCAACTTTGCTTGACCTACTTAGCCCCCTTAGTTACCCATTTACTTTAATAATAGAATTTTTATCTTTATGGGAATTACTCTTCCTGATTTTTGCAATATTTGTTTTCCTTTTGTTGTATATCCTGTTTAATTTGGGATGCCACCAGGGCAGTTTGTTTCTGGGACCAATTCTGAGCTTACTTCTGGTAGGTACAGCAGCCTCTATGCCGCCAATGACATGGGTGTACGCAGCTTCTGAGAGCAGCTTATCATAGGCTGCTGTGTTCTCTGTGTTTGGGAGGGCATTCAATTTTGACAAACCATCACTTAATAACAGGTAATTTGCCTTGGAATAGTTCCTAACTGTTATTGGTTTTAATAGGATTACAGAGTTGATTTTGATTTCAAAGGAGACAGTTTAATGGTTGGACCTTACCAGGGAGGACAAGACATTGTGGGGTTGCAGCATTCTCCCATACTTGTGAGCACAAGATCCATGTTGGAGCCTGTACTAGGTGTATTCACTACTGGGTCAAGGATGCTTGTATTTATGAAATCCAGAAATTTCTGTAGAACATACCACCTACCTTACTACATACCTACCCACATTTTCAACTTCCTTCTGTCCTTATCTAGCACAATGTGTAAGGGCAGTGACTTTAGAAAAAGAACACAGATGACTGAGGGTTCAAATCCAATTACAAGGTGCTTTTGTACCCATTGGGGGTTGGTATATTGGCTAAGGTGTTTACCTCACAGTCACAAGGTACAGAGATTAATTCTTACCTTTGAAAGGAATGTTGACAAGAAGGGCAGTTAGTTTAGTACTTACCTATGAACCAAAGCAGCTCATTCCATGGGTAAATTTGGCATAATGGATAAGGTCTTCACCTCACAGAAACAATGCAAGGTTTTATTCTGATATGGAGTTACTGACTCGAGTTAAAATACCCTTTCATGACATTTAGCCTAGTATTCTTCTGTGAACCTATGTATCCAAACCTTCTGCATTATGTTTTTTGTGACTCCAGGAAATGCTTTCTTCAGATCCCCTTTAATAGAGGAATACTTTGCTTCTGAATGTTAGGCCTACTGTACACTGAATAAATGCACCATCCTCTTCAGCAGCTTTTAAATCTTCTGTCTTCTAAATCATTTGTACTTCATATGTATCTGAAGAACCTTGTCAAAACCAAGATGGTACTGTCTCAGAGAATTTTGTCTGTTTATATAATGCTTGGAGTGGATTCTTTGCTATCAGCTTTCATCTTCTTAACTGCCCCAGTCTATATGTTATAAAGGCATGAATACTGCTTCTAAACTAGGACACAGTACAGCAGTAAAATATGTTCAATGGTAAAGTCATTTCAAACAGACAAAAATATTCAGAATTATAATTTCAAATGGTAGCTTTCTAGGATGCCATGTGATAGATAATACCATTTATTGAGTTTCTATGCCCGAGGATTTTAAGCTAAGATCAGGAATGATATGTGCACAGTGGGACATGTTATGTTACTATACCAATAAGCACAACTGGGACTCCAGAAGGGAAAACAGGGCACTGCTACCCTAGTGATTTTTATCATGGTGATTAGGAGTGGTGGACCTACAGGATAACAAAAGTTTTGCTACTGGATAGTAGCACATTGAGACAGTTAGAAGGAGTAAATAGTCTATAAGGACTGTGGCACACCTCTTCTGGGGCCTTTTAGAATGTGCAAATATGCTAACTGAGTCAAGAAAAGACTATGGGGCCTTGTAATACAGAATCCCCCATCATGGCATACGAAGGGCTGTACATCTAAGTAAACTTTTTATTACACCTTGTAGTTGTTTACTTAGTACTTTACATTCAAGGGACATGCTGTTGAAGAATGACCTGTGATCTGTTGCCATCACCATTTCTGTTCGAATTGTGCTTTAAAAGAGGTCAGGGAATACATTTTTGAGTAATACGTACTTGTATAGTTCATCTGAGCAGTTGTAAACCTTAGTTTCTATTACTTTACATAGTACTGAAATGTGTTAACGTTATACTGGTTGGCATTCAGAAGCATTAACTGTATAGACTTTTCCTTACCTCATTATCACTTTTATGCTTTTGTTTCATTGTCATTTCACTATTCATTGCTGCCTTCCTGTTTTTGTTGTGCTGTTACTTTTTGTCCATGTTCCTTTTCTGAGATGATATCACATTCCATCATTCTTTTCTAGATATGCTGTTGTTTTGTGGTGCAATCCTTTCCTGTTTACGTTTACAGTAGCATTTTGAGAATATTCATTTTTGTGTGTGCTTGTGTGTGTGGTGTATGCACTTGCACATCTGTAATTCAATTTATGTTCACACACTCAGATTTTTTCTAATTAAACATTTATTCCATGATTCAGATTTTTAAATCAATGAGTAACAAGGTCACACAGAAAAAAATCAGTAAAAACTAAAAGAAAAACATACCTGAGGTTCTTAAGGGGCCATTTGCATATATCCCATGTTTCCTCTAATACACGAGGTTTTAAGGAATCACACAGTGGAAACTCTAGCTTGGCTGGGTTTTTCTTTTAGTTTTTACTGATTGTTTTAGTATGTTAGTTGGGATATTTTGCAGACACCCTGATGATTATGGACATCAGCAGGGTATGACAACCCTGTGTTTCTAAACATTAGCCAAACTGTTTACTTATGCTGTGCTGATGAGGCCATAAGAAGGCTAAAACATGCATGTATACAGGTTTTGAGATTTGGTTTTATTGGCCTTAATTGGTTCATAACAGGCTAAAAAAGACAAAGAATCATGGGCATTCAAAAGTGCTATATAGCTAAGGCAAATGATGTCCTTAGGGGGTGATTTGCATGTATCCCATGTTACCTCCAATGCAAGAGGTTTTAAGGAATCACACAGTAGAAAATATAGCTTGTTTGGATGATTCAGATTTTTGTCATGATTTCTTACTTTAATTATTAAAATACATTTAAATTCTGACAGCACAGGTTTAGGACTTGCCATCTGCCGTACTTAATTAGTATTTATAATTGCTAAATTTTGTCAATATTTATAATTGCTGAAAATTTTTTTTTTTATAAGTAGCAGTATAAATAATTTTACATGAGTTGTACAATATTGCTCCTATTTTTCAGGGCACTCTAGTACATGGACGTATTGGGCCATCTAGTGGTAAAAAGGATCAAAAACTCTGAGTAATTTGACAAATGCACCACTTCTTTTGCAAGCATATATCCTTAGATTTGACATAACAAAGTGTTAAGGATTTGCTAGTACTTAGAAAATGTTTATGTTCATAAGACAGACCCACTCATGCTGACTCCTGCATATTTTGCTTTTAAAGCAGAGGCATCCGTTTCTTGTTTATTTAACAAAATTACACTTAAGTTTATTATGCATCATAAAACACGGTCTGATGATTTACAGCAGGTTTATAGCAGTAGCTGGAGAATCACTTACAGCTATTAAGAGTGCTTAGATTTACATTCCTATGGTAAGAACAGACCAAGTCAGTCAGTATGTACCCTTTGCCACTGGAAATGAAGATAACCAAAAATAAATAAAAGCTTTAAATAGGATTTAAAATATATCTTGTTTAGACAAATGCTCACCTACAATAAAAGCTGTGCACCTGCAAGACCAAGGAGCATTTGAATTTTAGAGGAATGCAGCTTATTTTACACATTCTGTCAACCAAAATGGCATTAAAAGCATGCATTTATATACAAGTAATGTTAACCAAATGTATGTAAAGCATCTCACTGCAGTCACAGCTACACATCTGATGAAGCTAAAGAATTATACATGAGGAAATGGTAATTCAGACTCATACAGGTGACTCAGTGTCACAAAGGTTTTCCTAGATGCAGTCAGTACAAAATTAGTGAGGCAAAAGAATATTTAAACAATATTCAAAGCAAACAGTTGGGTGTATGCAAAAAGATCAACGTTGCATCTATGACACGCTAAATATCACAGAATTAGCAAGACATGGACCAGTACTGGTGTCATATGTATTATTGCCACCATAGCACAGGTATACTGTGAAAAGAGCTGCACAGCTGTGACAATGGATGGCAGCAAGTTGCTGCAGCAACTGTGGGTCACATGTCCAAGATGGGAAGCACAATATGGTGGCATACCCAATGCTATATACGTTCACACTGGCAAAGTATGTCATAGCTCCAAGGCAGACACTGCTACCAGGTCACAAGGGGTCAGTACAGCAAAATGTTAACTCATTTAATCACTGAAGTGGAGAGGAAACAGGGAGATAGGCCAGAAGAGGGTCATGCGAGGCATGCACCAGCACCAGCACCAGCACCAGCACCAGCACCAGCAGAGGAATACACACACACACAAGGGAAGATGGGAAGGTTGAGAGAAAACAGACATCTTTTCCATTTTTTTTTTTTTTTTTTTTTTTTTTTGTTACAAGAAGGGTAAAGAAGGAGAGTGTGAGAGAAGGAAGGAGACAATAAGGAAGGTAACAGGGGCAGAAAATACATAAAATGAGGAGAGAGACAGACAGGGAACGTATAGGAGTACATTGAAGAGATGCAGACAGATAGACACAGGGAGGGCACCTGGTGTAATGTGAAGAGGAGTTAAATGTGTCATATACATGTGTACTAATAGCTGTCTTTTTTTTTCTATTTTTGTTTTTCGCTCTTTACAGGGTTAGCAGTGATATAGGAGGATATGAAGAAGACGGCTACAAACAAGATATAAGGATTGTGAAACAAGGAAGGAAGGAAGGAAAACACCATGATGGGAGATAGGGCAGGGTGTGGTTGGCCTGACAGTTCAGGCCAAACAGAAGTCATTCATCTCTGTGGTGATACAAAGAAGGAAGAAGGAAAACACCATGATGGCGGATAGGCAGGGCATGGTGGGTCTGCCAGCCCAGCCCAACCAGAAGTCAGTCATCTCTGTGTTGACACAAGGAAGGTAGGAAGGAAAACACCATGATGGGGGATAAGCCAGGGAATAGTGGGCCTGCCAGCCCAGCCCAACCACAAGTCAGTCATCTCTGTGGTTGATGTTCTGGACAGGCCTTGCTTCTAGTAGCCCAATAGACAGGGTTGGCCTGTTGTACAATTCTGTTAGCTGCACAAGGTGATGCTCCTGGACCCAGTGCAGGCACTGAGCTGGTAACCCCATTCTGTTGTTGCCAGCTGCCGCACCTGCTGGAAGGGAACCCCCAGAGGTCCATCTGTTTCACTTAGTGAGGAGTCTCTGCTCCCTACCCGATGGCTGCCCATAAAAGGCACCATCAAGCCCTACCAGCCACTTTCACAGGGAAACTTCATCCCTCCTGCAGAGAGGCCTCCTGGAAACTGCTGATGACCCAGCATTAGGCATATGGGTTGGTACTGACCCAATTGGTAACCTCTTTACCTCCTTCTGCAACTGATCCTGGAAAGACAGAAAAACAAAAAGAAATAAATAAAGGCAGACATTAGCACACACACACACTCACACACATGCACATATATATTTATATATATATATATATATATATATATATATATATATATATATATATATATATATATATATATATATCACATTTATCTCTACTTAGATAATCACCTACAACACTTACCTCCCTACTTGGATAGCCTGTGCTGCCGTGCCCCCACTCATCATGCCTCGTTTAATGCCATGTCTTCTAGTGCTGTAACAGACAAAAACAGTGCTCAGTAAAATGCATCCCTGTTAACAGAAGGCAAGAACAGAAAAGGACAGTCAGAACAATGGACTGCAAGCCAGTGACAAAATGTGTGCAAAATTACTGGCTCTTTCCTCATCCTCGGCTGCTCAGTGGTGGAATAGGTTAGGGTGGCACTTCTGTAGGTCACTGTAACTGTGTAAGCAGTGATTATCAGTGTGGATGATGCCAGTGGCATTACTTACTGCCCTGGCAAGCTAATGCTAGGCAATAGTCTTGGTGCTTTTTACTTATCAAGTAAGTACAAAGTCATTGTGTATCTGATTGCTGATCAGTGACCTAGGTACAATGGCAAATAACAAAGTAAGCATATAGTCCTACAATTTTGTTACATGAATATAATATATAATAAAACAGGTGACAGTGAGACAAAAGAATGATGTTCAGAAGAGTCCAAATCTACCCTGGGAATCTCAAGCATTCCCAAACACGAAGAACACAAAGTGCACGCAGGCTGAGACCAGTTAAGTAAGTTTAAATAAGAAGGACCTAACTCATGAAGAGCTAAATAGACCAAAGCTAAAGTCTTCTAAGTAATAGAAGACTGAATAGGCAACCAGTGATGTTGCTGAAGACCTGGTGTAAAATATGATGATGACAAAACACCCCAGTTAATAACCGGACAGCAGAATTTTGTACCAGCTGCAAACGGTCAATTTTAGAATCTGGATGCCCTAAGTAAAAGGTATTGAGAGATCCAGGCATGACAAGGCCAATGCATGCACCACATGGTTAAATCCACAGGAATAATTAGATGTTGAATAAGTGAAATACTTTTCAAATGATAACAAGACATGACTATGGCTGACGAACCTGTCAAACTCCCAACCATAAAATCACAGCAAGGGGCTGAAATCATAGCACTTATATTTTTTCTATGAACAAATTTGTACTCATGGGAAGAGGAATTAATATGGCAATTGGTGCTCAGGAGAGATGTGTAATTCTACCTCTTTGAATGGCAGGTGATACAGTTTTATACCCTGGGGAGACATTTTAGGAATGTTAAATGATTATGATGTTATAGGACAAAGCCAAGGAAGCCAAAATAAACCTACTTAGCTACAACAGAAGAAATTATTATTTTGTTAAAAGGATATGCATCAGAGTTTGAAAGTCTTCAAGTTAAAATTTTGTATATGGTACTCCATACTAGAAAAAGCAATGTACACTGGCCAACTTCTTTAAATCATGTAACATGCTTTTAATAAGCTAAAAACACTTCAACCAAGTTATCATTCTTGGAAAGAATCTGTCACTCTGCATACTGATTTCTGTATGTGTTTGCCTTGGGAGCTGCAAGGCATAGTATGTATAGTCTTTTTCAGCTCTTTATCGTTTGATACAGTCATATTATGAAAGATTTGCATGGGTGCACCTTTGTCCAAACACCTCATATTTTAGAGTGGGAAACACAAAACTTGCAGAAGGTACTAGAAGATCTTCATTAACATTGCGAATTTATATATAAGAACCCTGAGAGATTGTTTAAGAATTATTGTGCATCCATATTATTTTGAGCAGTGCTTACACCAAAACACCCTTCACAAAAATCACACTGTCCTGATTCTGTGACTATTTAAGAAATCACAGGTGCAAGCAACACAGTAGCAGAGAAGTGATCCTCCATCCAAATATGTATTTCACCCTTATCTGCACAAATGGCCCAGTGGTGCAGTAGTAGCATTGTTGCCTCACAGCAAGAGCTTCTTTGGTTCAGTTCTCAGCTGGAGTGCCTTCAGTGTGGAGTCTGCATGCCCTCTCTGTGTTTGTGTAGGTTTCCACCAGGTGCTCCTGTTTCCTCCCACATTACAAAGACATGAGTCTGGAGCATTTCTCCCTGGGCCTCTGCTGAAAACCAGCTTCATTCCAAGTTGGACTTTCCTGGTAAACAAATGTTAAATAAAAATAAATAGATAGCAATGCACAGTAAGGTAAATATGTCATTATTAAACTATATAGGTGGCATGCTGTCCCAGGTTATTCATTTAAAAATCACTTCTTAAAATACAACTAACTGCATAGTACTGCAACATCACTACAATGTACATGCTTCACTAAACACACAATAGCATGGAAAATATGTCATAATAATCACTGAAAAGCTCACTAGAACACATTTGTGATTCCCTAACACTACACCTCTCAACTTCTTTGCTCAAAAATCGGGAATAAAGCCAAAATAATCAGGAACAAAGCCCAAAATCAAAGATGATATTTTAATATTATTCCAATTCATTTACAAAGTCAAGAGAATGAGAGATGTTGCATCAACATGCATTTTCAGGAGAATAAGAAGCATGAATATGTGATGTCTGGCATGGTTAATGCACTATAATCCTTAGTGATTTACCAGACAATCAGAATGTTTACAATGGCAAGGCAAAATCATGGATGTTCTGCAAATTCAAGGGCAGTTAGAAATTATGCTTAATACTGACAGACAAACATGGTTAGCAAAAACTTAGCATATTTATCTCATAATCAGGCAACAAGCTCTGCCACAAAATTACACGCGATGGTTTGATAAAGCCAGGATTGTCATTTACAAAATCTGCAAATGCCAAGCAGCTCTCTGTCCCATCAGGGAACAGTATATCTTACTACCTCTGACTCAGTGATTAAAAAATAGGCTTCTGGTGGAATGACAGGATTACAGATAATGCTATCTTTTTTTCAGTTACACTTGTTAAATGCAGCCTGCTTTGTAAAAGCTCCCATTTAACAATGATATAATACATTTGAGTTTAAATTTTTACGGGACTGCACTGCAGTGCAGTCTGAATATTTAATTAAGATGTTCACCTTATCAGATTGCAGCAATATTTCCTTAGCATGATCAATATGCTGCATGCTTCTTTTGTTATGGGCTGAAGAAAAACATATAATTAAACATCCAGAGACATGATTTGTATGAGCAATGAGAACATCTATGAATGAACCATCAGTGAGACTGCAAAAGCAGAGCAGCCATTGCCGAAAGCAAAGAGGAGCAGGAGCAGTTGCCTTATGTAGGCTTAGAAGCGGAGCATTTGAGAATTATGATGGCTGGCATGTGATCCTTAAAATAAAGCAAATCATCAATATTGCACTAAGATTAGAAACAAATTTCAGCCTCTCACCACTATAAATAACAAAGGAGGCAGTACTGGGCCCAAAGAATTGCACACAGTGGCATGAATTCCCATAATCATTCTGGTGGTATTAAGCTTGAGATGATTAGCTATCATCCAGTTATGAATACATTCCAAGTCTGACGCAGGTTTATCGAGAACTGCCACAGAGTTTTGAGGGAAAGAGAGGTACAGCAGTGTATCATCAGCATAGGACTGGTATTTCAACCTTCTGCTTTGAACATTTCCAATAGGAAGTATTTACATGGTAAACAATAATGAACCTAAAATAGATCCCTGCGGCACTCCAATTGTGAAAGGGAAGTGGAAGTGGAAATGACTCCCAATACAACCCGCTAAGTTTGACCAATAATGTAAGAAGCAAGCCACTGGCACACTATACCAGAGATACCAGTAATTTGATAAACAAGCTGGTAGAATATCATGGTCCACCATGTTGAATACTGGTAAGAGATCTGAAAGAACTGAAATAGAACAGCAGCTTTGATGTCTCACCATAAGGAGATCATTAACAACTCTAAGAAGGGCAGTTTCAGTGCTATGTCTAAAATTAAGACCAGACTGGAAACAAGTCCATAATCATTCCTGGAGACTTTAATCTAACCTACTCATCCCACTTAAACTGAGAAAACTGATGTGTTCGCTAACCTGAGCCTGATACAAGTCCTCAGTGAACCCAAGAAACCAAATGTTATGACTTTATGTGAGCTCAGCACTCCCTTTTAGACCTCCTGATCACTAACATCCTTAATGTAAGCTGTAGTATATGTGATAAGTACTGTGATCTACAGTATATAAGATTAGATAGGTAGGGGTTCTAATCTCACTCCAGCCCACTTGGTGCATGTGTATATATCCATATGGCATAACCGAGACAAAGGTAGTGTTATCGGGGATCACTGCAGTCACCCTACTTGATAGAGGCACTGGGAACTAATGTTGGGCGGCACAATGCCAGGGCATTTCTATGAGCTAGGCTTGTAAAGGCTCCAGGGCCATTAGCCTAATACACACCTATGAACCTATGAAGTAAATACCCTACTGTCTCTCTCTCTCTCTCTCTCTCTCTCACACACACACACACACACACACACACACACACACACACACACACACACACACTCAGCAACTACTACCTCCTTATCTTCTCTATCAAATATTTGACATGTAAACTATTTCCTTCTAGAATGACCTTCCATTTAAAATCCCAAAAACAATGTATACACACACACACACACACACACACACACACACACACACACACACACACACACACACATGCACACGCACACACATGCACACACACACACATGCACACACACACACATGCACACACACACGCACACATACACACACACATACACATACACACACACACGCACACAAACACATGTACACTTATATATATGCTAAATTCAAACCTAAAATCCTTAAATTGGTCCCCTGTTCTCCAGTTACTCTCAGTGATGATATTTTACTAAATATGGGCAAAGGGAAACTAATTGAGGCAGTGTCTGTTGACCTTAGTAAGCCTTTGACTTGGTAAACTATGACTCACACATGTACTGTTAGCAACAGGCATTAGTAAAAAAAAAGCTGCTACTTTCTTACAGTCACCTTCAAGTAAAAATAGGGTCATCCTTCTCCCAATCTCCATTAAAATGGAGTATCCTAAGGATCAGTACTTTCTCCATTACTTTGTTTTTATATACATCAATAACCTCTGTCCTGACATCTCAGTCATATTTAGGACACTGTACGCAGACACCAACATTATTTATAACTCTAGCCCCTCCCTTGAAATTCTTACAAAGCTATGAGAAAAGAGTGTACAAGAGCTAAATATTTGGAAAACAGAAAAGGAACTCATTCTAAACTTTACAAACCCAAAGCTATGTTACTCAGGACCCCACCAAAGCTACCAAGGGTATCCACAGATCTGGTGATTCAGGTTAATCTGTCACCCTCCTCTAAAACCTCTAAGACCTTCTACTACCCTGGGGGGATCTGGTTAGATCACAAGTTAAACTTAGAGTTAACTAGAGTAAAAATATGCAAACTTCTATTTTGTATATAGAGAATATCAAATTTCCTAACTCGATAAGAGAATATCATGGGAGACTAGAAAGGAAAATATAACAAAAAAGGGTAGATTTCTGAAGAAATTTATGAAAATATTTTGTATAAAAGATGATAATCAATTAGTAGGAACTCCAAGATACTTTATATATTATTCCCCAAGGTACAATAACTGGGTTAGACTAGACAAAAATATATTTAACAGGAACATGTGCATTTAATTGAGAGTTTTGATACATATCCAATAACTATTTCAGATCATGCAACAATAATAACTAAGATCAAAATACAAGGTAATGAAGTAGAAATGAGACATTTGTGCCTCCCAACCCACCTGTTAAAAAGAGGAATTTAAGGAATGGGTAGTGTAAATTATTCGGGAGTTATTAGATAAAATAGAAAGTACTGTAGAAGTTATAGTTAGTGGAATAAAATGAAAGTGGATTTTAAAAGTAGTGTAGAAATAAAGGGAAAAGAGATACGGTTAAGAAGTAATGAGAATTATTTAGAGGGACTGACAAAGGTTAAAGTATTGCAGAATACGGGGGACTCTCTCAGAACAAGAAGCGGCACAGCTGCAGAGTGCTAAAGATAAAATAAGACAGTACCTGGATAATATGGATGAGTTTCGAAAGACTGGTGTTAAACAACTGTCTTTTGATAATAACTCTAAAGCACAAAAACTTTTAGCACAACTTAGGCAACAGAAAGTGGAAAGGATTGTTGCCAAAGTTGGGGAACCTATAACAAGAAAAATAACCAGAGATCCTGCAGAGGTATAAGAGATATTTCAGAAATTTTATGAACTTTTGTATAAAGCAGAGAAATGGAGAAATATAGAAAAGGCACAAATGAATATATTTATGAAAGACTTAAATATGCCAAAGTTAGATAGATGAGGGTCAACTATTAACAGTTAAGATGGGAGGAGATGAGATAAAAAACAATGATGCATAACCAATCTGCAGGAAAGTCTCCAGGAATATATGGTATTCTGGTGAAAGTCTGGAAGCTAGGAGGGAAGAAAGTGATAAAGATCTTGAAAGTTTTATTTTAAGATTATTTTAAAAGGAGCAAACACCAACATCCTGGAAGAAAGCTGCTGTGGCTATAATACTAAAGATGGTAAAGATCCATCAAAGCCAGCATCATATAGATCTTATTTCTATTTTAAACCATGATGCCACTCCTGGTCTGGGTCTGAAAAAGGAAAATGGAGATCACAGATCTATCCCAGAAAACAAATACAAATAAAATAAATAAAAATAAAGTTATAAAGTGATTATCTCTATAATGGCTAAAAGAATGGCAAAGGTGTTGCCAAAATTGATAGGTATTGATCAATGTGATGTTGGTGAAGTGAAGCAAGCATTTGAAATTATTAATACAACAATGATGATCCAGAGGGAAGCAGAATGTAAGAAAATACCACTGTTGGTGGTGGGTCTTGATACAGAGAAAGCATTCAACAGAGTAAGCTACGATGTTGTGACTTGGGCAGTGGAAGCATTTGCATTCCCTATTTAAGACAATATATGAGAGATCAGAGGCAGAAAACAAAGTGGGGGCATTCCTCTCTAATACGTTGTGTCTGAACAGAGGAACCAGGCACGGATGTTCTCTTTCCCCTTTCTTATTTTTAGTGTATTTAGAACCATTGGCAAAGAAAATAAGGGACTCAGAAATTCAAGGTTATACTTGGTATGTTAATCAAGAAAAGTCAGCTTTATTTGCAGACAATATTATTTTGTAGTTGATAAAACCAGAAAAGGACATCAGTGTTGTGGAACATTCTGAGACAATTCCATTTTGAGGGGGGGATATAAAATTAATGAAGATAAAACAAAAGGAACAAACAACCCACTCTGTGCTGTTGCCTCAAAAAAAATCCACAGGCATGAAATGATCCAAAATATTGATAAAAACACAGGTTTATTCCTCCAGCCAGTCCAAGTAGTAAAATAGCTTAAAAACCATACAGAATAAATAGAACACAACTGCATTGTATCCAACACAGTCAAGCGCTTTCGTCCTGCTCTAGGACTTCTTCAGAACTGTGTTTGCTAAAACCCACTCCCTCTTTTATACTGACAATTAACTAATTTAAATTTAAATCACATTAACCCTACAGAATCTGTTAACAAGTGTGTAGTAAATTTTAATGTTTCTGTGAATGAAAGCAGTGTTGTTTACTGAACTAGGTTCTTTTCTATTACAAAATAGTGGCCCTATGTTTCAATTCAGGTTTTATAGATACATTGTCGTTGATGCCTGGGGTTACCGTGGCATTAAATCTCAATTGCCACCCCATTTCTGCCCTCTCCAAGTTGTTTTTCCAATTACCCCCTTTCAGATTACTACCAGTAACCTCCAGAATACCAAATAAGAAAGAGTGATTGGGATTATTTTTAATACGACTGTATATAGCATTATTTTCATCATGTTTTCTCACAGCATACAAATGCTCATAGATCCTCCTTCTAAAAGTTCTTTCGGTTTCCAAAAAGTTGAACAATGGAAAAAAATCTATGTTTTTGCAGAGGGCCAAGCAACTCTTGCACTCCCCACACCCCCTGCATATTATGTATACCATCTCCGATATTGCACTACAGTGGGGAAAAGGCTAAATTCCCCAGTCCCCACTGTACCATGATCTCCATTCAAAACCATCAACATTTTGGAAAGTCGATCATATGGATTCGACCATATGATGTTCGACTTTCTGTTGACTTGATCTTTTGAACAGGACTTGTGGGAAGAGACTAAACAAAAGATAATACAAAAACTGAGAAACTGGAAGCTCTTGTCTATGGATATGGATAGCAAGATACAAACAATAAAAATGTTTTTAGTCCCTTTTGTTTTACACGCAGATCAGGCATATTTTATCAACCAGTGGAGAAGTTGTGGATAGGAATTAATAAAGAGCCAACTGTGAATTATGTTACCTAAACTGAGGATGAAGATATAACAAACCTACTGGCTGATAAATTTAGCTCTAACTTTACCCCTCTCTTCCCTTCATCTGTCCCTCAAGATATACTTGAAACTGGCACACCTCCAGCTATCACACGAGACGAAGGCCCGAAAGTGCTATCAAAGCTGAAAATACTGCATCGATGGGTCCTGAAATATCCCATGATGTATCTTAAATAACGTGAAGTACAATTTAGTCACACCCCTAACAACACTAACATACAGGCTTTGTACAAAGCGATGGAGAGCAGCTACAGTCATTCTCCTGCATAATGGAGGACCTTCCACAGACCCATGCAATTACAGACCCATAAATCTGACCACCCTTATATGCAAAGCCATGGAAAGACTTATCATGGAACTAATCAATCAGGACCTAAGGTTCCTCCAAACACTGAACCCATCTCAGTTTGTATTTGGCAAAGGCCAGTCATGCTTACTCAACCTTGTGGATTTTTTTGAAAAGGCCACCAAAGCAATAGATGAAGGCAAAATAGTACACACCATATACCTCAACCTGGCCAAAGCTTTTGACACAGTTTCCCACTCAGGTATAGTAGGAGCGCTAAATAAACTGGGCATTCTGTCACCTGCTGGATTGACAATTGGCTCACAGATAGGAAAGACATAATCAAAATAGGGCAAGTTACCTCCACTAGAGACCAGTCACCAGTGGAGTCTCACAGGGTTCTGTGTTGAGACCTCTCCTGTTTGGCATCTACTTTTCTGAAGTAAAAGCCAATACCAAAGGGCTCTGAATGACTGTTTGCAGATCACTGCAAGCTAGGAGCAGTCACTGAATCCCCAAATGACTGAGCCATCCTGCAGAATGGTTTGTCTCAAATAAATAACTAGAAAAATTGGACCATGGAGTGAATGTCTTCTTGTGACATCCAGAGTTTATATACCATAATTCCCCATGAGGAAGGTCTGTTATGGTTTGGTGAAATGGTGACATAATATGGTTCTCTTACACTTTCAGACACAAGACTGGTTTGTGATTTCATGGAGGTTGTATTAAATGACAACTCTTTGACCTTTGATAGGGAATTTTACAAACAACTGAAAGGTCTAGCTATGGGGGCTATATACACCCCACCTTTGCAAACATCATCTTGCTGAAATGGGAATGTATGACTTTGTTCAATCTCCCTTTATTCAAAAATTCCACAGGGTATTTTCACTGTCTGGATGATTTACTGATCCTTTGACTGAGTACAGAGACACAATTGGATACTTTTATGGATGAACTGCAGTCTAGTACCACTTTAAGATTTAACCATCACATTGCCCTAGCTAAGATCCACTACCTGGACATCAAAATCAGGAAAGACCAGTATAGTGGTATGGACACACATATTTACAGGAAGCCCACCTTCTGTAATTCTTTTTTGTCATACACCAGCTGTCACCCTTTCTATCAAAAGAAAGGGATTGTGAAAAGCCAACTTATCAGGATTGCTCACCTGACATCTGACGGCAACAACTGTTTAACACAATTTGACACCCCTAAATGGTTTTGGAAAGATGGCATCCTGAAACTCTTCATGGTAATCTTCAGAAGGATGTATGGGCAGACAGAGACAATAGGTACGCACCTATTATTAGGTACGGCCTTGATAATATTAAGTCGAAAGACAAGAATAATGAAAGTAAGAAGACACTTGGCCACACCAATATGATTTTACATTACTCAGTGGACTCTAAAGACATCCAAAGAGTGGTGCAGAGAAACTGGGCCATCTTACATTGTGATGAGGGACTTAAACAAAATCTTCCTGATTTCTCTTCATTCACATTTAAGAACAAGCCTAACATAGATCGTTATTGGAGAAACTGATTGTTTCCAGACAAAGTGACTCATGGATTACGACAAAATGTGGATGTTGCTATCAGTGCTCTTATACTGAAACCAGCTATGAAGGTAACATAATAGAAATAATTAGGGGTATGAACATCTGTGGTAAGTTCAAATGCTGATCAGAGAGAATAGTCTACTTGGTGAAATGTATGTCATGTCATGCTTTCTATATTTGTTAGACTAAAAATGCACTCAACAAAAGGATATACCAACATTATTATAGTATATCCTAAAGGTGCTTTGACTAGGCATGCTTTTACATGATCCAGTTTCAAGAAATTCACTTTTTTGGGGCTTTATTATTTATTTACATTTGCTGACTGGGAAAATCCGACTTAGAAGTGAATTGGAAAAGCTTATTGTAATTTTATATAAGTAGTTTTTCTTAGATATGTATTGTTATCTTTAAATTTTGATATATATGTGATTGATCAATTTAATGTAATTGTTTAATTGATTGCAGTATTTATATGAGTGGGTGTGTTCTGTGATTTATGCTCATTGAAGGCTATTATGCCGAGGCGCTAAGCTTAAATCTTCTGTGGAATTGGCGTTGTTTTTTGGCTTTTGCCTCATTTTTTCTTGGCGTTGTTTGTGATTTATGACAATATGGATACCAGTTCCCTACTTAATACTCCAAGAGTCTTTAGAGAGAACTTTACTCCACCAGTTGATGGCTTTATTTCGGATATTAGTGATGGTAACGAAGGTACTACAAATGTTCCGTTCATTTCGGATGTTAATGGTTGCTCTGTGGGATCTCATAATCCAGTTCCTGTGATGACAGCGGTTCCTGATGCTGTGGTGAGACCGAAGATTCCTATGAATACGCAAGTTTTATTTCCTGGAAAGATGATGATTCCCGAGGTTACTAATAGAGCGAAGGCACACATGGATGTTCCGGGTTTTCCGGTTGTCTCTGAAGTCTTTCAAAGTAACAGGTCTGTTCCAGCTTCTACCAATTTCCAGCAAATGAAACCAGGAGAGACTTCGGTACCTAATGGTAACGTAACTTCAGATTATATATCTAATTTGTTTCATGAAAGACAACAAAAATTTGTTAATCCTTTTGGTACACTGGGTGGTCGTACCAATGCTACTATGTTTTCACAAGAAATGCAGGATACAGTAAAAGAATTTGAAAAACTGTTATTTCGTGAGACACTCTGTCATTTTAATTTATTGGGTCTTAACAGATATGTGGAACTTGATATTTCCCCACGGGGTTTAAGGGCTTTCAAAAGCCCTGTGACACCATTTGACAATACTGACAAAGATGATTTGGTGTTTAAAGACCGCTGGCTTACGGCAGCTCACAATTGTGCAATGGAATGGGTAAAGATACTTGTGGATAGAGAGCAATTGCTTCTACAAAAATTACAAAAGCAATTGCATTCTTTGCATTCCAGACTGTTATCAGATATTGGTACTGTTAAGGTTAATGACATTTTTGTTAACTTAAAAGAAAATCTGAATAAATATGAAAATGAACAAATACAGTATAAATCAACGAAAATCAAAAGAGATATTAAGGATTATGACAATGGACGCGCGTTTCTTTGGAAACGCAAATCATTTTTTCGCTCTTTGAGTAAACAGAAAAAATCAAATAATAAAAAACAACTTTCTTTATCGTTTGCTTCTTCAGAAGGTTATGGTCAAACTACAGATTCAGAAGTTGACTATAATGACTTTCCTCCCCTTCCAGCTGCCACAGATCCCGTAACCCATCAACAACGCTTTCGGAATGAAGGCAATAATTCCAAGAGAGGAAACAAAAAGAAAGGCTTTGATGCGGGTTCTTCATCGGGTGAAGGACAAATTAAACAAGTGTATAAGAGGGGTAGATGGAATTGATTTTGTTAATTCTGTTTCTACCATTGATTCTAATGTAGTTAATATTTCTGGCTGTAGTTTGTCCAATGAAGAAATATCTGTACTTAATTTGGGTTTAAAATGTGTCCCTACTGTCGTACCTTGACATCATTTACTTAAACAAGAGATTTTTAGATTCATTAGAAAACTCCATTTGAAATATTATTTTTCTAATGATAAAAAAGTATCTTTATATGATAATGTCGGTTTGTATGAGGGAAATGATGATAGTGATACTACTGTAGATAGTTACTATTCTTGTCTTTCAGATGAATTATCATTATCTACATATTCCCAGGCTTATTCTTTACTTAATACTGTAGGTATAGATTTTCATAGTAAATTTATTGCTCCTTACAATAATTCCGCCATTATTTAATTTTCTGAAATGGTGCATTTTTCCATTCAGGAAATTATGAGTTCAGTGAATAAAAGATATCAGAAGTATAATATGACAAAAAATGAGTGGAATGCCTTGAAAAATCTTTCTGGTAGACATGATATTGTCATTAAATGATCTGATAAAGGCAATAAGGTAGTATTACTTAATCATAAGCAGTATCTTGATATGTGCATGACACATCTTAATGATTCACTAACCTATGAAGTTAGTGATCTTGATAGTTATCTGAATGCGATGAAAGAATGCACACATTTATTAAATAAAGGTGTTAGATTAGGATATTTTTCTAAACAAAATCTTGATAGAAAATTTTGTATGGATGATTGTAATTTGGCTACATTTTATTGCCTTCCGAAATTGCACAAAAATATGATAAATCCGCCAGGTCGCCCTATTGTTTCAGCCAGTAATTATTTTTGTCGGAATATGGGCATTGTCATACATAATCATCTGTTACCATATGTGCAAAAATTAGAGTCCTATATTCGAGACTCTTTTGATTTTATTGATAAAATTAGTGAAGTTATTTGGACTGATAATATGTTTTGGGTTAGTATCGATGTTGCAAGTTTGTACACAAACATTAAACATTTAGATGGTTTACAGGCTTTACATTATTTTTTAGGTGATAGTCCTACTACCCATTTTATTATGGATTTAACCTCTTTTTGTCTCTCTAATAATTTCTTTAGTTTCAATGAAATTATTTACCACCAGATTAAAGGAACAGCCATGGGGGCATCATTTGCCCCCATGTACGCAAATTTGTTTATGGCCATATTTGAATTAGAGTATGTTTATACTAATAAATTCTTTAAAAATTATGTTCTTTTCTACTACCACTACATAGATGATTTGATTTTTCTTTGTAGCGGAGGCTTTGAACATATTTATGAATTTTTTTCAGATTTAAATAATAATAGATTTAATTTACATTTTGATGGCCTACAATTTGGTAATAAAGTTCATTATTTAGATATCTTATTACTGGGAGAAACAGGTAAACAGATTCAGACAACAGTATATCGTAAATTCTCTGATGGAAATCAGTTCCTTTATGGAACTAGTTGTCACCCTTCACATACATTGTTAGCTTTACCTTATGGAGAAATTATTAGATTATCTAGACTGTGTAATAATGAAATAGATCTAGAAAAAAATATTTATGATTGTATTATTATGTTTTTAAAGAGAGGTTATAGTATAGAGATATTGAATATATCTATTAATAAATTGTTAGATAATAATGATAATAATAATGCTGATAAATTAAGGGTCAATTGGAATAGAGAAGACTATAATTTTTTGCCATATGTTAAAAATATTAGAAATACTAATATAAAGAATAATAACTTAAAAGCTTCTGATCAAGAAATTCAAGATATTTATTTTGTTACTACTTATAATATATTTAGTAATAAAATTTGGGATATTATTAAATATTTTTGGAAATTCTTGATATCTGATAGGAATCTTTGTAAATTTCTTCCTAATATTCCTAAAATAGCCTTTAAGAGAGGTCAAAACCTATCAGATAAATTAATAAAGGCTTATTATATTCCACCAAGTGATCAGGCTAACTACAGTATACAGACATATGGTACTTTCGCTTGCGGCCATTGTAATATATGTAAATATGTAAAGATATTTTGATAAAATTAATGGTATTGTTTATAAACCAAATGATGTTTTTTCTTGTAATTCTATAGGTATAATTTATTGTATTAAATGTCCATGTAAATTCTATTATACAGGGGAGACAAAAAGAAAATTTAAAATGAGAATGCAAGAACATATTAGGGATATAAAAAGAGGTATGTTAGATAGTCCAATTACTTCTCACTTTATAGAAGTTCATAATGGTAATGTAGATGTATTTGAATGTTGTGTTCTTGAGAAAGTGTTTGTTAAAAAAGGTGATGACAGGCTAATAAAAAATGTTTTGTTGTTTAAAGAAGCTATTTATATATTAAAATATAATACTATGTCACCTAATGGCTTAAATTTAGAAGTGAATTGGAAAAGCTTATTGTAATTTTATATAAGTAGTTTTTCTTAGATATGTATTGTTCTCTTTAAATTTTGATATATTTGTGATTGATCAATTTAATGTAATTGTTTAATTGATTGCAGTATTTATATGAGTGGGTGTGTTCTGTGATTTATGCTCATTGAAGGCTATTATGCCGAGGCGCTAAGCTGTATTAAATCTTTCTGTGGAATTGGCGTTGTTTTTTGGCTTTTGCCTCATTTTTTCTTGGCGTTGTTTGTGACTTAAACAAAATCTTCCTGATTTCTCTTCATTCACATTTAAGAACAAGCCTAACATAAATCATTATTGGAGAAACTGATTATTTCCAGACAAAGTGACTCATGGATTATGACAAAATGTGGATGTTGCTATCAGTGCTCTTATACTGAAACCAGCTATGAAGGTAACATAATAGAAATAATTAGGGGTATGAACATCTGTGGTAAGTTCAAATGCTGATCAGAGAGAATAGTCTACTTGGTGAAATATATGTCATGTCATGCTTTCTATATTTGTTAGACTAAAAATGCACTCAACAAAAGGATATACCAACATTATTATAGTATATCCTAAAGGTGCTTTGACTAGGCATGCTTTTACATGATCCAGTTTCAAGAAATTCACTTTTTTGGGGCTTTATTATTTATTTACATTTGCTGACTGGGAAAATCCGACTGGACACAGGTCCTTTTTCAGAGGAGGCCCGGGGAATAAAAGCTCCACAATAAAAACAATTAAAAACAACAATTAATTACAAGTCACAAGAAGTATAGGTAGGTTTTGTTTAACAATAGTAGTAAACAGTTATAGTTCAAAATGAAATTAAGTATTTAGTTAAATGGTACAACACATATATCATTGGTGCCATAAAGACTAGCAAGTGTTTTAATAGCTGAGCTAGCAGCTATTACCCTTGAATAGCAGTGGCTAAAATTACAGCTGAGATATAAGTTTAAAAGCAATATATTTGGCTGCAATCCAAAGGTAGTTAGAAGGGTGGAAGAAAGGGATTAGAGAGGTTGAGGTAGAGATGTTGAGGTTTGTTACAGGGGCATGCCCAGTGCTCTTTTAGATGAGATTTTAGAGAAGCCTTGAAGTTAATGTGTGATGACACTGAAGTTTTAGTGTGAGGAAGGGTATTCCATAATTTTGCTATGGAGTAGGAGAAGAGAGCTTCTCCAGCAGAGTTCCTGGTTCTAGTTACCTGTAATTGATTTTTGTTGCTGGAGCATAGTGGTCTGGTAGTATGATAGGGTTGGAGTAGATTTTGGATGGAGGGGACTTTTAGAGGATAATTTAGTAGTTTCTGGGTGAGTGACAGTTGGTACCATTGAAGGAGGTAAGGGAGTTCTAGCCAGCCTAGTTCAGTAAGTGAGGTGCAATGGTGGCTACAGTAGTTTGTGCCAGTGGCAAACCTTGCTATTTTGTTGTAGCAAGCTTCAAGTTTACCTAACTCACTTTGCCTTAGGTTGGTAAATATTGGAGAGGCGTAGAGTAGGGTGGAGATAAGGTGGCTATTTGCAACTGAAATCTTGGCTGTTTTGGTGAGGAATTGCTTATTTCTGTATAAATCTCCTATTTTTTTGTGTACTTTTTTATGGTTAACAAGATGTGGATGTCAAACTTGAGGTTATTGTCAATTTCATCTCCAAGTAGTTTGGTGTGGTTTGTTGGGGGGATAATGGTGTTGTCATTGGTTTTAATATTAAATTGGTGGGTGTTTAGATTGTGTTTGGTGGGTTGGAAGATGAGGAGTTTTGTTTTGTTTGGGTTAAGTATTAATTGTGCATCTGAAAGCCAAGTTTCAACTGAGGAAAAGGCTTCCTGTGTGGTCTTTTGAAGTTCAGGTAGGGAGTGGGCTGAGCAGATGATGGTGGAATTATCTGCGTACTGTATGAGAGTGGCTTGTTTGGTAGCAGAGACTAGATTATTAGTGAATATGGAGAAGAGTAAGGGGCCAAAGATGGATCCTTGGGGAACACCTATTGAGACAGGGAGTTGGGGAGATATATCATTATGCCAAACAATGGATTGATGGCGGTCAGTCACGTAGCTCTGGAACTAGTTTGTGACAGACTGAGAGAAGGATAGAGTACTGAGGACAGTGATGAGTTGTTTATGAGAGACCATGTTGAATGCTTTAGATAGGTCTAGGAAAGTTGCAGAGGTGAAATAACCATTGTTTTAATGTTGGAGGATTGTATTAGTGAAAGCAAGTAAGGCAGTGGTTGTGATGTGGTATGGTCAGAAACCATGTTGTGTGTTAGATAGGAGGTTGTTAGTAAGGAGGTAGTTTAGAACTTGAGAGTGAATGCATCTCTCAAGTATTTTTGATAGAGGAGACAAAATTGCTATGGCCGGTAGTTGGTGAATTCTGTGGAGGACCCACCTTTGTGGATGGGGATAATGTGGGATATTTTCCATTGTGAAGGGACATAGCTTTCAGATAAAGATCAGTTAATTAGGATTGCAACTGGGTAGGCTAGGGCTTCAGCTGCAATTGTAAGGTACTCAGCTGGGAGGTTGTCAGCTGCTCATTTTGTGGGCTTTAGTTTCAATAAGAGTTTTTTTATGTTGGAGGTAGGGATAGGAGAGAAAGCGAATGCAGTGGGCAGGTTACTAGGTGTTGTTTTGCTGCTGATAGAACGGTTTGTGTGAAGTGAGTGTTAAAAGAGGTGGCAATGTTTTCAGAGGAGTTTGTTTTGTTTGGTGGAGGGGTTCCTACTTTTCCTGGGTGGAGGATGGAGTTGATGGTTGACCAGAATTGTTTAGGGTTGTTTTGGGTGGAGTTCAGGGCAGTCTGGTAATATAGGATTTTGTCCTGTTTTATTAATTATTTGACTTTGTTACATAATTCACAAAATTTCTGTCTATCAGAGGGGTTTTTTGTCTTGCACCAGTGATTCCAGGCTCTATCTCGGTTTTTCATTTCTGATCTAGTGGCTTTTTGTAGCCATGGGGAGGACTGGGCTTTAACTCTAGTAAATCTTGTGGGCGCATGGGTGTTTAGGACTTTAAGGAAGGTGGTATTGAAAAACTGGACAGAGTCATCAAGGTTGAGGTATTTTAGTGGAGTCCAGCTGCAGTTTTTTAGGGCTGAGATGAAGTTGTCATGGTTAAAGTTTACTTTATTACGTATTTACTGATAGGTAATGGGTTTAGCCTGATACATGCATTTTTTGAGTAGGAAAGTTGGGGTATGATCACTGAGGCTATCCGGTAGGCAGCCAGCTGTGTATGATTGGGGGCTCTTGCTGACTAGTATCCAGTCAAGAGTAGAATGCTTGTTGGAATTCTTATTTATTCTGGTGGGTGTGTGGATAAGTTGGAAAAAAACATGAAGATTTAGATGGTGGGCTGGATGGTGGTTGGAACAGGATAGCCAGTCTGTATTAAAATCACCTAATATTATGGTTTCTTGTGGAAGGTGATGATTTACCCAGCTGAGGAGGTTTTCTAGTGGAGGGATATTGTTGCCAGGTGGGAAGTAGCATCCTATTATGTTAATGATCTTGCCTTGGTTTACTTTTAGGTTGGTATAGATTATTTCTTCTTTGTCAATTATGGGGGCCGATAAGTTTAGGATTTGAATATTAAGATTCTGTTTATACATTACAGCTACACCACCCCCTTTTTTGTGCAACTGATCTTGTCTTAGGATATTGTAGGCTGAAGGGAGAATTTGCTCACTGGTAAAGTGAGGTTTGAGCCAAGTTTCTGTTAGAATGATAATATCAGGGGAGTATAAGTCTATGGTAGCATGGAGTTCATGGATTTTTATTGGTTATACTTCTGATATTTAGGCTTACGATAAGGAGGTCAGTTGGTTTCCTATTGGATGTAATTTGAGGGTGGGTAAGGTTGTTAGGCTGACTATCAGTGGAGGAGTTGTGGGGTCCAGGATTTGGGTGGATGTCCCCTCTGAGGGCAAGTATTGTTATGGCTGAGGATGTTAGGTTTAGTAATGAGAAAATTAGTTTAAGTTTTGGGGTAGCTTTTTACTTGGGTGAAGTGGGTGATAAATAAAGTAGACTGAGGGATAGTTTGTAAGGCATTAGGGATGTTTTTGTTTGTGTGGTGGAGGTGATAGCTTAAGTGGGTTGTGCATTGGGGTGTATTTGTTGTGAGAGGTGTATGAGTAGTATGATGGTGTGACATGAGTGGTGGTGACTGTAGTTGTGCAGTGGAAGTTGTTTGGTGGGGGTATAATGGTGTTTTCATAAGATGTAATGTGTGCAAGAAGGGTGCATGTAAAGAGTATAGGTAGAGTGTGTAGGATTATGGTACTCAAGGTGGGAGGTTGATGGTAGGCTGGAGGTGTGGTCAGAGTTGGTGCTGCAGGTGTGGTTGGTTGTGATTGTAATGGGAGGGACATTTGGCTAGAATAAGTGTAGGTGTGCTGGGGGTGTGTGGGATATGGGGGTAGGGAGGGGAGTGTAGTGAGCGGAGCGGGCAGAAACACTATTTGTTGTACATATCAGCTGAAACCAATCAATAGGATAATACAACTCAGCACTAGTGGAAAGTCTGTAAGGTAACCCTGTATTGCTAGACTCACTTCAATAAACCATAATTTTTTGCCTTTTAAATAAAATACCTTTTTACTTTGAGTAGAGGGATGAATACTATACAGGGAAATGGAAAAAAAAACAATGAAGGAAGGCTATGCAGCTGCCTTTCTTGGTGAAACACGTCACAGTTATAGTAAAGGCTTAGGCAGATAAATGTATAAAAATGACCTGTGTCTTTAGCATTAAACTACTGGGTTAGAGTACACTAGCAATAGGACACAAGCTGTAAAGGAACGGGGGAAAGAGAGGTTGAGTGAACAGAAATGATCCCTGGAAACCTTGAGGCAGCAACAGGTGGAAGCAGGTGCCTTTGCTGGAGACTAGGAAAACTGACTTCTGCATCATGAGATGTATTGGCAGCTGGTTTTAGATGCAGCAAATCCACCTGGATTGAATGGGTCTATATTATATAAACAATGGATTAAAATGTTGACTCACCTTTGATTGACCCCTATTTCTCAAAGCTGCACAATGTTGAAAGGCCAAATCATCGATTTATTTCAAAGGGAAAGACATCAGTTTACCATTCTTTTAAATCTGACCTTTTACTGACTGTGGTGCGATCTCGGAGTTAGTATATTTAGTTAGGGGGGCACATTGGAGGGTGTGGGGGGCAGTGTGTGTGTTTGGGCTACCGATTTCTTTCCCTTGGAAAGAAATTGATGATTTGAGGGTTCAACGTTGTGCAGTTTTGAGAAATAGGGGTCGATTAATTTTAATGTTTCGTTTATATAATACAGACCCGATTAAATGACTATATTTCCATTGTTAGTGAACTTGAAAGAAAAGCCAACTTAGTTTGGGCAAAATTTTACAGCTGTAATGGCTTTCTGTAGTATTTTTACATTCTTGATTAGTTTCTAGCCATTTTTACTTGGTTTAATGAAAAAGTGTTTTTTGGTGTATGTACACCGGGTCTATATAAATAGCCCAAAAGGCCGTAACATCGAAGCTATGTACATCAACAAATAAAGGTCGATGTACATAAACATCGAAACACTTAAACATCGAAAATCACAATGCCGAACGTATTACATCAACAAAGAGCACCTCACAGGTACGTTCATACTAACATTAAAAACTGAAATTAACCCACTTTTGCAGGGGAGGCAAGCCCCCCTGCACCCCCCAGACCCCCCCCATACTTAAATATACCAACTCTGAGACTGCACTACAGTGGGGAAAAGGATATATTTCCTTATCCCCACGATTACACTGCTGGCTTAACAAACACATTCAGCATTGTGATTTTCGCTGTTTACGAGTTTCGACGTTTATGTACAGCGACCCTTATGTGTCGATGTACATAGCTTCGATGTTATGGCCTTTCTGACTTTTAATATAGACCCATGTACACCTTTAAGAATTTTCCCAGGCTTTCTTTAGCCTGACTATTGTTTGATATTTTTGGGGGGTGTGGTTTTACTTTTCTCTGCTCATAAATTCAGTGTTTAGAGTTTTCATGGTTTTGAAGAAGTCTATGGATGAAAGCGCTTAACTGTGAATTGAAGTGGTTTTACCAATAAAAGATTGTTTCTTTCTACAACTGCAAATTGGAGTAGTTTCTACCATTGTTGGATTAATTTGCTGCAGTCTTTGGCTTCCTGATCAGTTGTTTGTTCATTGTAACAGAGATAAAAGAATTGGAAGTGAGATCTTTAGAAAATAGTAGGAGTAAATTGCATAAAAATGGAAATTATGGTAACAATACATGCAGAATAATGTTTTGGAGGAGGAATGAGGTTTAAAAGGAGGCTGGGATTGGGTCTATATTATAAACTCAAACGCTTACCTTATCAAATCCCTAAACGTCGACCTGTCCTCATCGAACCACATAAACACCGAACGCCCTAAACCGCGAAATTCAAAACATCAAACTATCATATTTGTCCCACCCCACCGGCCGCTACATACTATCTACACAAACAAACTAAATAAACCACATACATACACTAACCAAAACCCTTCTTCTAACCCTAAACTAAACCCTACTTCTATCCCTACACTAAATCTTACATATACCACCAAGTATGCACTTAACTTAACCCGCACCCTAACCCTAAGGTCCGTAACTATCGCACACTTACCTTATGGAGCTATACCGCAGAAGGCCAACCATGATGATTCGACGTTTCCAGTTTCGCACTTCTGGACGTTTGATGTTTTTGCGGTTCGATAAGGATGGGTCGGCATTTAGGTATTCGATAAGGTAAGCATTCGAGTTTCTAATATAGACCCCTGGGATTAACTAATTTATGTAATGTTGGATTATTTATGTTGTATAGAAGAATAGATGTGATATATAATGTTTGTAAATGTGAACTTGTTATTATGGTTTCTTTATTGTGAGTTTGCCTATGTCACAAGTGATAATTCAATAAAGGTGTTAAAAAAAAAGATAACAGAGTAGCCACTGGAGAATGCATTCTCCTGCCCCACATTCAACACAGACTCAACCTTCATTGCAGCAGCATCACAAAGAAAGAAAGAAAGAAAGAAAGAAAGAAAGAAAATAAAACCCTGCAAGCAGTTGCCAATAAAATCAGTAAATTCACAACCCTTAACCCAAATCAGTGACCTAACTTTTATATAAAACTGACTGGTTCCCTTTAAAACAGTGACCAGGCCTCTCCCTAGGGTCCTTGCTGTACAAACTCAACAAATATGAAACTATCAACCTCTTCTCATGTAGACTACTATTCAAATAATCCAACTACAACCTGAATTTCTAATACTCCCCTCCTACAGACTCCTCTAAACAAACTTTCCATCTGTGACCACCTTCATTATAGCACCTAAATTTTAGGAATTCCTTCCTATTTCCCTTAAAACAAGTATTCTTAGAACATCTTCAGGAAAAGTTCTAGAAAGCACCTCCAACAAGCTGCCACATGGAAATGCTTTCATAACAATAACCCAATAGAACAAGATCATTCATCCTTCTACCTACTTAACTGGATAAACTACTTGAAACTTCAACAAGTTATCTTTATTCCTCCCACAGGGAGGGTATCAGAGAGAGACAGAGTCTCCTAGAGCTGATAACTAAAGTGATTTTATCTGGATTAATCCTTTGTACTCTGTCTTTTTTAAAAGACACAGAAAAGTGTGTTAATGAAAGCTTGTTAGAGAGGTGTGATATCCCCTGGTGTATTTAACCATTAAAGAAGTTTTATTCATGTTAAGTGAAAGATACTGAGAACAAGTATCCCTTCCCTGATGTACGCTGAAGGCAAAGAGTCTCTAAATATGGGCTTGGATGTACTCATGAAAACAAGGCAACTGTCTACTATAAATAACCTTACAATAAAGAACAGAGTGATAGTTCCCTTAGTCTATTAGTGAAGTAAAATCACTGAAGACATTTTTAACTGGTCAGAAACCTCTGTGCCTTTTCAAGATACACTAAATGTTATACCAGAATGCCACAGAAAGTAAAACTGCATTCAATGATTGGATGGGTCAAGGAGATAAAGACATGTGGCCAGATTCATTAGAGACTGCACAGTCCATTTACACCACTTGCTCATTGCGGCTCTGTGCTCACTCAGTAGTGTACTATTTTAGGCTCACTAAGCATCTCTACATGTTGTGTAGAGCCGTGCAAACAAGGTAAACATAGTGGCATGTTAATTACAGCATAAGCAGCTAACTGTATGCTGATCAATCAATCCAAGATGGAGGAGCTGGTTTTCCCTGTAAATTCCAAAACTATTTGTATACAGCCTCAGAAAGGAGTCTTCACAGAAACAATGCTAGGCGCTGCTGTTGCTTTAATTCATGTGTATTTGCAACATGCTGAAGTCTATGCTGTTGCTGCTACTAATAGACCATGGCCAAGAAGGAGAAGAGTTTTCAGACCCCATTTAACTTATTGCAATCTGCATGATATGGAAACTGTAGAGTGCTACAGGGTGGCCAGAGATGCACTACAGGAACTCTACAACCTCTGTCATCCTCAACTCAGAGCAAGGGCAAACCAAGGGGAGCCCATACCAGTGGAGACAAAGGTATGTGTAGGACTTAGTATTTTAGCTATAGGTACCTTTATGAGACCAACAGGGGGCATGCCTGGGGTGTCACAGACATCAGCATCCAGGATCATCCTCCATTAATTCCTGAATGCTATGCTCCAATATGCCAGTAACTACATATATTTTCCCTGTACTCCTTAGGACAGGGCCACAAATATGCAGGATTTCTACCCTGTAGCACACTTCCCTGAAGTAGTGGGTGCCATAGATTGCACACATACAGAAATTAAGGTACCACCAAGGAAACAATGAGGACTCTACATAAATAGAAAGGGATTCCACTTTATTAAGTGCCAAGTCATGTGTAATGCCAAGGGAATCATCTTGAGCATGTGTGCTGGCAACCCAGGCAGTTATCATGACTCACATATCTGGCATACCTCCCAACTGTATCAGATGTTCACTAGGGGGGATATCCCACAGGGTCATTTCCTGGGGGGATGCAGGTTATGCACTGGAACCATGGATGATGATGCCCGTCAGGAATGCACAAACACTCACTGAAGAATGCTATAATGAGGCATGTGCTCAAACCAGGAAATATCATAGAACATGTGTTTGGGCTGCTGAAGTCGTGGTTCTGCTGTCCAGATACATCTGGGGGAGCTCTGCAATACATTTCATGTACATGTACTGAAATAGTCACTGTATGTGCCATGCTACAGAACATCATTCAGCAGAATCAACAAGGGGAAGGGGGCACACACCCCACCACCAATGGCAAGGTCACCACAGCTACACGCAAGTGAGGAGTCAGAGGGGGAACCAGCAGCTGCTGTGGGCGTAGGCAGATGTAGGCATGCTCAATATTCCCTCACATTGGCTAAGAGGCAATGCATAGCACACTCTCACTACCTAAGGGGCTAAAACCTAACAATGTAACAATGAGGCCAGGCAATGCTCACAACCTTTACCTACCCATGTAATGGCTGTGTACTGCTAACATCAGACAGAGTCAGCCCTGAGCTAAAACTGTTGCAATTGCTGGATTTACAAGGTAAGTGTTGAACCCAGAGTGTATTGTGTAATAATATGAATAAACAGCATATCCTTGCATGTTGTTACTTGGCAGTGTAAGCAAGTAAAAGGTGGGTGATTTGTACAGAAATGACTTTAACATGTGACAGCTGAGACTTATGTGACTTGTATGTGTCCATTATCAAGTAGTAGACCTCAGGCATCAAAGATTCACACAGTCATACCTCTCAAAGGTACTGATGGTCACTGAATGTCCTCAGTTTAGCACCATACGTTTCTACTGGAAAAACAATAAAAAGAGAAGTTAGAAAGTAATAAGACACATTTCAGTTTCAGACTTAACAACCCTCACAAGATCATTAACAATATCAATGCAAAAGTTTGATGCTTTCAACTGTCTAACTTTCTAAGACCAATAT